>NW_024512765.1:0-445 GCF_017590135.1 Pyrgilauda ruficollis | reverse complement strand
GCCCTGCATGGGCTCTGCCAACAGCTGGCGGGAGCACAGCTCAGTGCCACTGAGTGTTCAGCACTGAGAGGTGAGCAAATCCTAATTCTGACAACCTTCAAGGTGCACTATTCTCTACTTCCCCAGCTCTCACTGCTCTGGGAGGAAAGGACTTAAAACCATTAATTCAAAAAGAGAAAATAACATTTTTCTAGCAATAGTAGAGTGAAGAAACCACCTTTTCACTGAAGTTGATCCTGAACAGGTCTATTAACTTTAGTAAAGAGAAGACACAGCTGTTAAATAACACAGCAGCTTTTCTATCTGTTGTGCTCCAACAGCAGTGGGAATTCCCGTCCATGCCTCACCTTGCAGAGCTCTGGCTGTGAGATGCTCTTAGAGCAATGTGTTGTAGCTTGGGAATTTGTAAGTATTATTCTACTCTTTGAAGGTTGGAAAAAAAAAA
>NW_024512764.1:0-445 GCF_017590135.1 Pyrgilauda ruficollis | reverse complement strand
ATATATATGTATTTATAATTAATGTGTTGCCTCTGTGTGGTGGGTGGATGCAGGAAGCTGGGCTTTAGAGCATGAAGTAGCTGCAGCCTCCTCCATTGCTGGACTTCAGGAGGTGTAACATGCTTTTTGGTTGGGAGGAAGAGCTGCTTTGCCTCCTGTCTTTGTTGCCTGGCCAGTTCTTGGCAGACCTTTGTCACCTCCTCCCATCTGATAGAACCTTTGCATCTTGCCTGCCCCATGACTGTGTGAGTGGGGCAGTTGTAGTTGTCCTGCTGGGATTTTGGCCAAACACCATGGCAGAAAGTGCTATAAAACACATTAGGCAGCACTAGGAAGCACAGGCATGAGCACAGAAAACTGCTGCTAATACAGATGTATTTTTAATAGATAAAATGCAGAATGGTTGGGGTGGGTGTTTGGTCATGTACTGGCTCTTCAGCCTAGT
>NW_024512763.1:0-445 GCF_017590135.1 Pyrgilauda ruficollis | reverse complement strand
CAATTTTCCCCCCAAATTTTCCCCCAAAAATTTCAATTCTCCCTTTCCGCCCCAAATTCCCTCAAATTTTACCCAAAAATTCCAACTTTTCTCCCAAAAATCCCAATTTTCCCACCCCAAATTAACAAATAAATTATTTGTTAATTACTAATGATTAATTATTACAGTAACTTATTAATAATATTGATTAACAATGTAGAATTAATGAAATCAATTGAATAGTATTAATAATTTGTTAATTATTGATAACTAATTAATTTAATTGCTCTCATTTGCATCAGGGATTGGGGGAATTTGGGGAAATTTTTTGGAGAATTTTGGGGGAATTTTTGCGGGAATTTGGGGTGGGGATTGGGGGAGAATTTTGGCAGAATTTGGAGAGATTTTGGGGAGATTTTTGGGGAGATTTGGTGTCAGAAATTTTGAGGAATTTTTGGGGGAATTT
>NW_024512762.1:0-445 GCF_017590135.1 Pyrgilauda ruficollis | reverse complement strand
TCACTGTAGCTGAGAGGTTTATATTTCATTTCAAGCAATAATGTAATAGTTGCATATTGACACCTCTTCAGTCTACACAAGTATGTTATTTGATTCAGATTTTTACATTAAGATACAAACTACACAAAAGATTGTTTAAAAGCTTAATATGCAAAGCTCAGTTTGATGCATTTTTTTCCTTCTGAAAAACTCAATGAGAATAATGCATACGCCAATAAGAATTTTATCAAGAATGTATTGTAAGAACTTTTATGCCAAAATTTTTCTACAAAGGACAATATAGATTGGCTTTTCTCAAACTGCAGAGCAAAACTGGCTACAATCACACAATCATTCTCTGGTTTGCTACTTTTGGTATCATATCTTTAGAGATACCACTAAAAAAACAAAATCACACAAGCAACAAACACAAAGAGTTTCACTGTTGTTTAAAAAAAAAAAAAAA
>NW_024512761.1:0-445 GCF_017590135.1 Pyrgilauda ruficollis | reverse complement strand
CTTGTGCAGAGGCCCAAATCTTGTGAACTGTTGGACTGATTTCATTAGCTTTAATAAAAATACCTACAACTTGAAAATTTTGCATTTCTAATTATAATAAAAGTAATAAAATAACACCTGGTTTGTGTGGGCTGGAGATGGTCTGCTTCAAATTGAATAGTTTTTCTTGTTTTTAAATCAAAGGTTTAATTCTGTCTTTAAAATTTGTCGCTTATAATAACATTAAGACACCAAATTTTAAGGTTCTCTATTATAATTTTTTACCTCTACAACTAGTTTTATTACCAAAAGGTCATAAAGTGTGTTGTTAAAAAAATGAGATTGTGGATATGAGAACTTTTACTGAAGAGTTCCAATATACTCAATTATGCTTCAGAAAATGTCTGACATCCTGAATAAGTAAGTTAATTTAGTTGTGGTGACATATTCCAGTAATGTACAAAAT
>NW_024512760.1:0-445 GCF_017590135.1 Pyrgilauda ruficollis | reverse complement strand
AAAAAAATACCTTTTGTCACAAAATATCTTGACTTGCATTCAATGGAATAAATTAATCTCGGTCAAAATTCAGCCTAATGGCAAGAAAATGCTAAATACACCCCAAAAAATCAGACAATCAAGTGAGAAATTCTCATGGAATCATAGGCAGGATGAAGAGCTTTTGCACTGCAATGTAGTTTTTTGTTATTAATGTGTGTTCCTCCCAGTTGCTGGGATTTTTATGGCTCTCTCCACACACATATGCACACACGAAGGGATGGGGAAAGTGCTCCAAACAAATCTGGGTGTTTGCATCCTGCCTTGCCCGAAAAGCAAAGCAGACTGTTCAAGCAGCAGCCGCTGAAAGCAAGCATTCAATTCTCCTCAGAGGCTCGTTTTCCTCTAAATGGGCCTCTCAGACTCGGTGACAACTCTTAGCTGCTTGAGAAAAAAAAAAAAAAAA
>NW_024512759.1:0-445 GCF_017590135.1 Pyrgilauda ruficollis | reverse complement strand
GGTCCCTCCAGCTCAGGACATTCCATGATTCCATGGCACAGGCCGTGGCTTGCAGGAGTGTGGAAACGCTGCTCAGTGAGGCAGGAGGAGGGAGCCACTGCCCAGGGAAGGAAGTCACCCAGCCCAGCTCTGGCCGCCTCATTTCTCTTCATTAAACAGCACCCAGCACTTGACAGAGCAGGATTTTCCATCTGCAAGTTCCAGGAGTTAATGAAGATTTGTTTGCAAGGATCTGAATAAATCCTGGTGCTGCTTCTTCCCCCTCTCGGCTGGGGCAGAGCTCATCAAAGCCAGCACAAAGCCCCAGCCTGGCTTCGGGAGCACCCAAGGGAGCAAAGAGGGATTACAGGAACCTGTGGTGGCCCCCAACTCCTCCTGCAAGGATCCCATGCTCCAAGGGCAGCCCAGGGTCGGGAGAGCCAGGCTGGATGGGCTGGAGCAGCCT
>NW_024512758.1:0-445 GCF_017590135.1 Pyrgilauda ruficollis | reverse complement strand
GAGGGTAAGAGAGATGAAGCGAGAATGAGAGGCCAGCCAAGAATATGAGGCAGACAGACTAGGGGAAGAAAGTGAGTCAAAAAAGGGATGGGTGTGCTAGAAGTCAGCCCAGAGAGAGAGATACAGCCCACAGTTGACCCAAGGAGAAAGGGGGGGGGGGGTAAGGGGAGTGATACACACAATCCAAAGAAAGAGAGCAAAAGGACAGTCCAAAGGAGGTGTCAGCAACCTATAGAAGGCAACTCACAGAGGGAATGAAAAAGCACAACCCAAAAAAGGCAAAAAAAGAGTGTGGCAGGGGAGAGGGGAGGGAGAGCAAGAGTGCCAAAAATGGGAGAAGGGAGGGGGAAGAGAGATCCAAAGAGCAAGAGATCACACAGGTCCCAAAGAATGTGACCCAGAGAATGAGAGTCAAAGCTTATGACCCAGAAAGAGAGAGCATTTG
>NW_024512757.1:0-445 GCF_017590135.1 Pyrgilauda ruficollis | reverse complement strand
AAAAAAAAAAAAAGACAAAAAACCTCATAAACATTTCTCATAGTTCTTTGGAAACAGCCATTCAAACCAGCTACACTGGGCAGAGCTGGGGTTGTAAAAGTGCTCTCAGGTCAGGATACATTCCACTGCCATGCACACTGGAAAAACCCCACAGAAGGACATATTTTCTCTTCCTGCTATAAAAAGGGGCAAATGAAATATTTTAGAGTTTTGGGATGACTTGGTTTGGACGTGAAGGTTCCCTGGGCTGAACTCAAGTTGGAAGCATTCACTGAAGGATTGGGCAAGGGATGTGAGAGGCTTTAGGTGGAACCCCACAGAATAGCTGAGGAGAGCACTTCATCCTGCATCAGTGAACATGTCCACAGCAGCAACGCTGAAGCCCCAGACACAAGACCCCTGAAAAAGCAGGCATATCAAGAATAGGGGTTTCCACCTGGAAACC
>NW_024512756.1:0-445 GCF_017590135.1 Pyrgilauda ruficollis | reverse complement strand
TATGCTAATTTGCTAAACATATAAAATGGTGCCCACTCTATGTCATGGTGTGGATCTTCATTGCTTTTTCAGCTGTATTCCAGCATGTTGTGCACAATAAGGATCCTTATAAAGGTAACTGCATTTTATCACCCAACTGTGTCTCATTCATGATTTTTAGGACCAGGTAAAAAAAGCATCTGTTATAAGACATATTTCCTCTTTTATCTGCTCTCTGAGTGAAAAAGCTTTGGTGGAAAATATGTGGGGTTTTAGCATTTCTAGCATGTTTTACAGAATATGTAGATCCCACATGGATTATACTGTTAATTTCTCCAAGTAGCTGGAAGTTTGGCAGTGAGTTTAATAATTTTGTCAATGGAGATTTTGTAGACTTTTGAAGGAGGGGACGCCCAGGTTGCCCTGAGCTGGACTTAGACCCACATCACACAGTTCACACTCTTTA
>NW_024512755.1:4324-6339 GCF_017590135.1 Pyrgilauda ruficollis | reverse complement strand
TGGGGCATTTTTGGGGCTGGTTCTTTGTTGGAAGCCTAATTTGGGGTAATTTTAGATTAATTTGGGGTTGATTTTGGATTAATTTTGGGAAAATTTTGGGTTAATTTGGGGTTGATTTTGGGTTAATTTTGTTTTAATTTGGGGTTGATTTTGGGTTAATTTTGGGTTAATTTTGGGATAATTTTGGAATAATTTTTGGTTAATTTTAGATTTAATTTTGGATTAATTTTGGGTTAATTTGGGGGCACTTTGGGTTAATTTTGCGTTAATTTGGGGGTAAATTTTTGGTTATTTTGGGGTTAATTTTGGATTAATTTGGGGATTTTTTGGGGATAATTTCAGATTGGTTTGAGGTTAATTTTGGGTTAATTTTGGGATAATTTGGGTTAATTTTGGGGGAATTTTAGGATAATTTGGGGATTATTTTTGTGATAATTTCGGGTTATTTTTGGGTTAATTTTGGGGGCATTTTGGGGGTAATTTGAGGTTAATTTTGTATTAATTTTGCATTAATTAGTGTTAATTTTGGGTTCATTTTTTGTAAGTTTGGATAATTTTGGGTTATTTTTGGGTTAACTTTGCCTTAATTTTGGGTTATTTTTGGTGTTATTTTGGGGGTAATTTGGGGTTAATTTGAGGTTAATTTTGTGTTAATTTTGCATTAATTAGTGTTAATTTTGGGTTCATTTTTTGTAAGTTTGGATAATTTTGGGTTGAATTTTGGTTATTTTTGGGTTAATTGTGGATTATTTTTGGGGTTATCTTGGGGATCATTTTGGGGTTAATTTGAGGTAATTTTGGGGATAATTCTGTATTAATTTTGTGTTAATTAGTGTTAATTTTGGGTTAATTTTGGGCCAAATTTGGTTTAATTTAAGGTAATTTTTGGGTTAATTTTGCGTTATTTTTAGGTGGATTTTTGGGTAATTTTGGGATAATTTTGGGGATCACTTTGGGTTAATGTTGGGGTTATTTTTGGGTTCATTTTGCACTAATTAGTGTTAATTTCGTTAATTGCCAGGGCGGGAGAAGGGGCGCTGCGTGGCCTCCGAATATTTCCTGGAGCCGGAGCTGAACCTGGTGACCGAAAACACCGAAAACATCCTCAGTAATGGGCAATTTGGGGAATTTTGGGGAATTTGGGGATTTTTGGGGAATTTGGGGAATTTTGGGAGAATTACTGGGAATTTGGGGGGGATTTTTGGGGATTTTTTGGAATTTGGGGAGAATTTTTGGAACGTTGGGGGGATTTTGGGGTGTTTTTTTTAATTTTGGGGGAAATTTTCAGGCAGATTTTGGGGGAAATTTTGGATTTCGGGGGAATTTTTGGGAAATTCAGCGGAATTTTGGGAGGATTTGGGGGCAATGATTGGGATTTATTGGGAATTTTTGAGGAATTATCAGGAATTTTTGGGGAATTATTGAGAATTTTGGGATATTTGATGGGAATTTTGGGAAAATTCGGGGAATTATTGGGGATTTTTTGGATTTTTTTTAAATTTTGGGGGAATTTTGGGGGAATTTGCTGAATTATTGGGAATTTTGGGGGAATTAATTGGAATTGTGGGGAAATTTGGGGGGAATTTTGGGGGATTTTGGGAATTTTGGGGAATTTTTGGAATTTGGGGGGAATTATTTGGAATATTTAGGTTAATGTGGGGAATTTTGGGGGATTTGGGGCAAATTTGGGGGGGATTTGGGGACAATTTTTGGCTTTCTGGACTTTTTTTCAGTCTGAAAATTCCGGATTTTTTGGGGGAGGTTCCTGAGTGTCTCAGGCTGGATTTGGGGTGAATTTGGACTGAATTTGGGGAAATTTTGGGGGGATTTTGGGATGGATTTGGGGAGGAGTTGAGGTGAATTTGGGGGGGATTTGGGGGTGATTTGGGGGTTTTTTTGGGGTTTTTTCAGTCTGAAAATTCTGGATTTTTTGGGGGAGGTTCCTGAGTGCCTCAGGCTGGATTTGGGGTGTATTTGGGGACATTTTGGGGTGAATTTGGGCTGGATTTGGGGTG
>NW_024512755.1:0-3662 GCF_017590135.1 Pyrgilauda ruficollis | reverse complement strand
CCCCAAAAATCTGCACCAAAATCAGCCCTGGACCCCCCGTTCCACCCCTTGGTCTCCATTGTCCTCTTTAGGGGGGGGGCTCAAAATTGACCCAAATCCACCCAAAATTGACTCAAATCCCCCCAAAATTGACTAAAATCTCCCCAAAATGGATCCAAAGATCCCCCAAAAGCAGAAAACCAACCAAAAATCGGATTTTCCCCCAAAAATCTGCACCAAAATCAGCCCCGGAACCCCCGTTCCACCCCTTGGTCTCCATTGTCCTCTTTAGGGGGGGGCCTCAAAATTGACCCAAATCCACCCAAAATTGACTCAAATCCCCCCAAAATTGACTAAAATCTCCCCAAAATGGATCCAAAGATCCCCCAAAAGCAGAAAACCAACCAAAAATCGGATTTTACCCCAAAAATCTGCACCAAAATCAGCCCTGGACCCCCCCTTCCACCCCTTGGTCCTCAATGTCCTCTTTAGGGTGGGGCCTCAAAATTGGCTCAAATCCCCCCAAAATTTGACCCAAATCCACCCAAAATTGACTCAAATCTCCCCAAAATGGACCCAGAGACCACCCCAAAAGCAGAAAACCCCCAAAAAATTGGGTTTTCCCCCAAAAATCTGCACCAAAATCAGCCCCAGACCCCAAAATATTGGATTTTGCCCCAAAAATCTGCAACAAAATCAGCCCCGGACCCCCCCTTCCACCCCTTGGTCTTCATTGTCTTCTTCAGGGTGGGGCCTCAAAATTGGCTCAAATCCCCCCAAAATTTGACCCAAATCCACCCAAAATTGACTCAAATCTCCCCAAAATGGACCCAGAGACCACCCCAAAAGCAGAAAACCCCCAAAAAATTGGGTTTTCCCCCAAAAATCTGCACCAAAATCAGCCCCAGACCCCCCGTTCCACCCCTTCATCTTCCTTGTCTTCTTCAGGGTGGGAGCCCCAAAATTGGCCCAAATCCCCCCAAAATTGGCTCAAATCCCCCCAAAATTGGTTCAAATCCCCCCAAAATTTGTCCAATCTGTCATTTCCCTCCCAAAATCCCCCCAATTTTCCCAGAATTTCCCCAAATTTCCAGGAATTTTCTGGAATTCCCCCCAAACCCCTCCTCAAACTCATTTTCCCCCATTTTTTCCCATTTTCCCCCCATTTTTCCCCATTTATCCCCCAAATTTCCCCAAATTTCCATGAATTCTCCCCAAATTTCCGTTAATTTTCTGGAATTTCCCCCAAACCCATCCTCAAACTCTCATTCACCCCCATTTTTCCCATTTTCCCCCCATTTTTTCCCATTTACCCCCCAAATTTCCCCCATTTTTTCCCATAATTTCCCCAAATTTCCCCGAATTCTCCCCAAATCTCCCCGAATTCTCCCAAAATTCCCCAAATTTCCGGGAATTTCGCGCTCGCAGGGCTGTCTCTGGTGGTGGGGCTGGTTCTCTACATCTCCAGCATCAACGACGAGGTGATGAACCGCCCGGGCGGCTCCGAGCAGTACTTCCAGTACCGCTACGGCTGGAGCTTCGCCTTCGCCGCCTCCTCCTTCCTGCTCAAGGAGGTCAGTCCCAAAAATGCCCAAAATTCCCTCGTTTTGGGTGAAAAAATGGCGTTTCTGGGTGAAAAAATGGAGTTTCTAGGTGAAAAAATGGCGTTTCTAGGTGAAAAAATGGCGTTTCTAGGTGAAAAAATGGCGTTTTTACGGTAAAAAATGGGGTTTTTACGATGAAAAAGGTGAATTTTACACCCCAAAAAAATGCAAAAAATCACCTTTTCCCAAGGAAATCGGGGTTTTCCAAAAAAAGGGGTTTTAGGGAAAAAAATTGGAATTTTTTTTGGTGAAAAAAAGTGAATTTTGGGGTGTAAAAAGGGGGTTTCAGGCCTGGCTGGGAGCAGCACTTCCAGCACCGCTACGGCTGGAGCTTCGCCTTCGCCGCCTCCTCCTTCCTGCTCAAGGAGGTCAGTCCCAAAAATGCCCAAAATTCCCTCGTTTTGGGTGAAAAAATGGCGTTTCTGGGTGAAAAAATGGAGTTTCTAGGTGAAAAAATGGCGTTTCTAGGTGAAAAAATGGCGTTTTTACGGTAAAAAATGGGAATTTTACGATGAAAAAGGTGAATTTTACGCCCCAAAAAAGTGCAAAAAATCACCTTTTACCAAGGAAATCGGGGTTTTCCAAAAAAAGAGGTTTTACAAAAAAATTGGAAATTTTTTGGTGAAAAAATGTGAATTTTGGGGTGTAAAAAGGGGGTTTCAGGCCTGGCTGGGAGCACTTCCAGTACCGCTACGGCTGGAGCTTCGCCTTCGCCGCCTCCTCCTTCCTGCTCAAGGAGGTCAGTCCCAAAAATTCCCAAAATTCCGTCGTTTTGGGTGAAAAAATGGAGTTTCTGGGTGAAAAAATGGAGTTTCTAGGTGAAAAAATGGCGTTTCTAGGTGAAAAAATGGCGTTTTTACGGTAAAAAATGGCATTTTTACGATAAAAAAATGGGAATTTTATGCCCCAAAAAAGTGCAAAAAATCACCTTTTACCAAGGAAATCTGGGAAAAAATCCAAAAAATCCCAAAATTCCATCGTTTTGGGGAAAAAAATGGAGTTTCTAGGTGAAAAAATGGAGTTTTTACGGTAAAAAATGGGATTTTTTACCCAAAAATGGTCATTTTTATGTGAAAAAATTGGGTTTTTGCAACTGAAAAGAAGGGGGGAATCAGGTCTTCTCAAAACAGGAATTTTAGGGGAAAAAAAGGGAATTTTTTTGGTGAAAAAATGGAATTTTTGGGTAAAAACCAGGGAATTTTATGTCAAAAAATGGGATTTTTTCATGAAAAAATGCGGTTTTACGTGGAAAAAAAGGGGTTTTTTACACCCCAAAAAAAGTGGGAAAAATCAGGTTTTCCCAAAATATTCCAGGTTTTCAAAAAAAGGGGTTTTTAGGGAAAAAAAAAGGGATTTTGGGGTGAAAAAATGGAGGTTTTATGTGAAAAAAATGCGATTTTTATGGGAAAAAAAGGGGATTTTTAATGTGAGAAAATGGGGGTTTTATACCCAAAAAAAAGTGGGGGAAATCGGGTTTTCCCAAAAAATCGGAATTTTTAATAGAAAAGGGGATTTGGGGGTGAAAAAATGAGATTTTGGGGTGAAAAAATGAGATTTTGGGGTGAAAAAATGAGATTTTGGGGTGAAAAAATGAGATTTTGGGGGGCAGGGCTGGGTGCAGCACTGCCAGCGCCGAGCGGCTGGAGCTGCACCAGGTGTGACACCTGACAGGTGTGACAGGTAACAGGTGTGACAGGTGACATGTGTGACAGGTGACAGGTGTGACAGGTGTGACAGGTGTGACACGTGACAGGTGTGACAGGTGACACTCAGGTGTCACTCAGCTGTGACAGGTGACAGGTGTCACTCAGGTGTGACAGCTGTCACTCAGCTGTCACTCAGGCGTCATTCAGGTGTCACTCAGGTGTCTCTCAGGTGTGACACCTGTCAGGTAACCCCTCTCTCTCTCCGCTTAGGGTGCAGGTGTGATGTCAGTGTACAGCTGTCACTCAGGTGTCTCTCAGGTGTGACACAGGTGTTACTGAGGTGCTCAGGTGTCACTCAAGAGTCACTCAGGTGTCACTCAGGTGTCACAGGTGTGATGTTGGTGTACAGCTGTCACTCAGGTGTCAGGTGTCA
>NW_024512754.1:0-445 GCF_017590135.1 Pyrgilauda ruficollis | reverse complement strand
GACCCAAAATGTGCCCAGGGCAGGTGGCAGTGAGCCACAACTCCAACAACGCAGATATTCTCCCCAAAAATCGAGATATTTCCCCAAAATGACCCCAAAAATGGAGATATTCTCCCAAAGCCACAGGAAATGGATTTTATCTCCTATTTTTGTCCCAATTTTCCCCCAAAAATGGAGATATTCCTCACAAAATGACTCCAAAAATGGAGATATCCTCCCCAAAAATGGAAATATTCCCCCCAAAAATGGAGATATTCCTCACAAAATGACTCCAAAAATGGAGATATCCTCCCCAAAAATGGAAATATTCCCCCCAAAAATGGAGATATTCCTCACAAAATTACTCCAAAAATGGAAATATTCCCCCAAAAAAGGAGATATTCCTCCCAAAATGACTCCAAAAATGGAGATATTCCTTCCAAAACCACTCCAAAAATGGAAATAT
>NW_024512753.1:0-445 GCF_017590135.1 Pyrgilauda ruficollis | reverse complement strand
TTTTTCCTAATTTTTTGGGATTGTTTTCCTAATTTTTGAGGATTTTTTTCCTAATTTTTTGGGATTTTTTTCCTAATTTTTTGCGATTTTTTTCCTAATTTTTGGGACTTTTTTCCTAATTTTTTGGGGGTTTTTTTCCTAATTTTTGGGGTTTTTTTCCTAATTTTTTGGGATTTTTGAGCAATTTTTTGGCCGATTTTTGGCCGATTTTTACCATTTTTTTTTTCATTTTTTCCCGGAATTTGGAGCCGTTTTCGGGGATTTTTGGGCAATTTTGGGGAGCTGTTTTACCTGTGATTTTGCCGTTGGCCTCCAGCGGGGGCTGCCAGCTCAGCAGAACATTCCGGGGTTTTCCTGGCTGGGAAATCACCGTGACATCCCTGGGAGGGGAGCTGGGCGCTGAAAAATGGGGAGTTTAGGGAAAATTGGGGATTTTGGGAAAAAT
>NW_024512752.1:0-445 GCF_017590135.1 Pyrgilauda ruficollis | reverse complement strand
TTGGCATTTTCCTGCTTGCTAATTAACTTTTTCTGTTAGTCCAGCTCCATCATGAGGTGTCGAGGGAATCCAGTGCAGCTCTGAACTTCTCTTCCTTTTAGTTTTGTAATCTCTGATATCCTTAAGTAGCAGTTGATCTCTGTGCCTTTGGAGATCAGATGCCTTTTAAAATTTCTGTTTCACATAAGATCTGAACTTTGTGGGGAAGATGAGGCCAGGGCATGTGCTGCTTGCCTTTGCCCCCCCTCACATGGGCTGGCTGTGCTTCCTCAGATCTGTGTGCTCTGCACTGCTTGGAGGGCTCAGATATCTCCTTCCCCAGGTGGATAAACACAGAATTCTTCACAATAAATGCTGGGCTGTGCTCTCGCCACAACCTCCTTTGTTGTGAGGGCTCTTCAGAGGAAGCTCAGCTTTTTCCAGTGAGTTCAAAGCCCCTCAGGTG
>NW_024512751.1:0-445 GCF_017590135.1 Pyrgilauda ruficollis | reverse complement strand
TGCATGTTCAGAGGGCACTTCCTAAGAAAACTCCACAGTAGTTATGTCAATAGCTGAACTCAGGGCTGTTTTCAAGGAGTATACAGAGCCACAGGCAATACAGTTGTCCAGAATAACAATGCAGGACCAACAAATGGTTTCCAACAGCTGCCTAAATGCAGAAAAGGGGAAGAACTCTGTGACTGTGTGACGCAAAATGCAGTGTTCCCAGCTGTTGGATGCAGAATTGAATTTATTTTATTGCAACAGTGCTACAGTCTCAATTAAATGCACTCAATAAACCCATTTTCAAATGTTATTCATACTGTATGACCAATTCTTCATTTACAAATAGAGCATCCTGAGATAAAAAGAAAGAAATTATGTGCCACATACTACTAGGAAGCAGACAGGCCAAACACTTCACACTATAACCATTGAATCATAAAATGTTTTGGGTTAGAAG
>NW_024512750.1:0-445 GCF_017590135.1 Pyrgilauda ruficollis | reverse complement strand
CCTGGGATCACCCCAAATCCCACCCAGACCAGCCCCAAATCCCCGTGGGATCCCCAGACGCCCCCGATCCCGGCTCACCGCCGATGGTGCTCTCCTGGTACTCGTGGAACTGGCCCTCAGCAAAGCCCTGCACCCCAAATCCCCCCCAGACCAGCCCCAACCCCCTTTGGCATCCCCAGATCCCCCCAATCCCGGCTCCCCGCCGATGGTGCTCTCCTGGTACTCGTGGAACTGGCCCTTGACGAAGCGCAGCACCAGGCTGGATTTGCCCACGGCCGACTCTCCCAGCAGCACCAGTTTGAACTGGCAGATCTTACTGGGCTGCGAGTGCCCGTTGGGCCGCTGGGCCCCGCGGGCGGCCATGGCCGGGCACGACGGCACCGCGATCCTGGGGACACAGGGTGGCACGGGGGTCACAGCACTGGGATGGGGGCACTGGGATGGG
>NW_024512749.1:0-445 GCF_017590135.1 Pyrgilauda ruficollis | reverse complement strand
TTTTGGGAAAATTTTTGGGATTTTTGGTGAATATTTTGGGGATTTTGGGGGGAATTTTTAGGGATATTTTAGGGAATGATTTGGGATTTGTGGGGGGCTTTTTGGGGGGTTTGGGATTTGTGGGGGGATTTTTGGGGGGATTTTTGTGAATTTTTGGGGAATTTTTTGGGAATTTTTGGGAAAAGTTGGGGGATTTTGGGGGGATTTTGGGGGGATTTTTGTGATTTTTTTTGGGAATTTTGGGGGCATTTTTGGATGAATTTTTGTAATTTTGGGGGATTTTTAAAAATTTTTGGGCAATTTTTGGGCAATTTTTTGGAAATTTGGAGGGAATTTTTGGGGAATTTTGGAGGATTTTTTTAATATTTTGGGTAATTTTTTGGGAAATTTGAGGGATTTTTGGGGATAATTTGGGGAATTTTGGGGGAATTTTTAGAGAATTTTT
>NW_024512748.1:0-445 GCF_017590135.1 Pyrgilauda ruficollis | reverse complement strand
AATGGGAATTTTAATGTGGAAATTTGGCATTTTAAAGGGGAAAATTGGAATTTTAATGTGGAAAATGGGAATTTTAGGGGAAAATGGGAATTTTAATGTGGAAAATTGGAATTTTAATGTGGAAATTTGGAATTTTCATGTGGAAAATGGGAATTTTAAAGGGGAAAATGGCACTTTTAAGGGGGGAAACGGGGGTTTTTGGAGGGAAATGTTGCTTGTGAGATGGGAGGTGGGAATCTGGGGGTCCTGGCACCCCAAAATTGCCCAATCGCAGCGGGAGCGGGTGCAGCCCCAGAAGCTGGCTGTGGACAGACCCTCCGAGAAGCTCCTGGCCTTCCTCAGGAAACATTTCGGGCTCTGCGACCTCATCCCCCAGGTGGGGCTGGGAACGGGAATGTTCTGGTTATTGGGGGGTTAAATGTGGGGTTAAAAGTGGGGTTTGGGG
>NW_024512747.1:0-445 GCF_017590135.1 Pyrgilauda ruficollis | reverse complement strand
AATCATAGAATAATTTAGGTTGGAAAATATCTTTGGACATCATCAAGTCCAGCTGTAAAGGAAGCCAAACTTGCAGGTGTTTAGAAATGGAGAAAAGCAAGGCTTCCAAGGGTGCAATTCCAATATTTTTTCGACAGCATGAATCTCACCCTTGAATCCCCTTCCTTCACTGGTTAATTCTGCATTAGTGTTAAAGGCAGCTCAGAGGGACTGGTTCAGATGTAAGATGTAGGTATTGTTCCTTAAACGAGTTACATTGCCTGAGCCTGAGTGGTGCCTGAACTACACACTGTAGAATTTCAGATGAACACACTTATCTGCTATTTCGTGAGAAATCCTTTCTCACCAAATGAATTATTTAGCCCTTATGAAAAGTACTACACTGAAACTGCAGCAGCTAAGAAATCTTGTTTGCTCCAGGAAGGAAGAAAATAAAATAAAGGCA
>NW_024512746.1:0-445 GCF_017590135.1 Pyrgilauda ruficollis | reverse complement strand
TTTGGGTCATTTTGGGCCATTTCTGGGTTACTTTGGGTCATTTCTGGGTCATTTCGGGTCATTTTGGGTTATTTTTGGGTTATTTTGCGTTATTTTGGATTATTTTGGGTCATTTTTGGTTATTTTTGGTTATTTTGGGCCATTTTGGGCCATTTCGGGTCATTTTGGGTCATTTCTGGGTCATTTTTCGGGTCATTTGGGGCCATTTTGGGTCATTTTGGGTTATTTCAGGTCATTTTTTGGATTATTTTGGATTATTTCGGGTCAGTTTTGGCTATTTTGGGTCATTTTGGGTCATTTCGGGCCGTTTCCGGCAGTTCTGGCACTCACGCGCTCCCGGGACGTTCCCGTACGGATTTTGGGGCTCCGGGGGCGACGCCCGAAAAAACCTGGGGGGGTGGGGGAGGGGAGGTGCCGAGCCCGCCCCTCCCCCACAGAGCCCCTC
>NW_024512745.1:0-445 GCF_017590135.1 Pyrgilauda ruficollis | reverse complement strand
ATGTCCCCAACCCGAGTCCCCTGCACCCCATGTGTGTCCCCTTGAGCCCATTGTCCCCATATGTCCCCAGCCCTGACCCACCTGTCCCTCCTGTGTCTCTCTGTCCTGATGTGTCCCCCTGAGACCCCGGTCGCCCCGTGTCCCACTCCCGTGTCCCTCTGAGCCTGCTGTCCCCATATGTGCCCAACCCTGAGCCACCTGTCCCCAGTGTGTCCCCAACCAGAGCCCTCTGCCCTCCTGTGTGTCCCTGAGCCCGCTGTCCCGCGTGTCCCACTCCCGTGTGTCCCCAAGCCCGCTGTCCCCCGCGTGTCATTCTGTCCCCCGTGTGTCCCCAACCCGAGCCCCCCGTGCTCCCGTGTCCCACTCCCGTGTGTCCCTGAACCCCCTGTCCGATATGTCCCCAACCCGAGCCCCCTGTCCCTTGTGTCCCACTCCCGTGTGTCCC
>NW_024512744.1:5062-5663 GCF_017590135.1 Pyrgilauda ruficollis | reverse complement strand
ATGGGGCTTGCAAAATTGGTTCTCTTTCTTTTTTCCTTTTTGATCTAGTACAGTAGACAATTGGGCTACATTCTCCGATAGCTTTTCTCGCTATTTTCACACTCCTTCACCTGTTTAGGGCAGCAATTATCTCATCCATTTCATCATCCTTTCCTTCCTCCTCAGAGCCGTTTGAGCAAGAGCTGTCTGACTCTGTTGTAGCCAGTAGTCTAGCTCGGCTAGTCCCACTCCTAAAAAGCCTCACACAGGACCTACTCCGACGCAGCTCCCGGGCCGTGTGTCTCGATCTTTGATGATGTCATCTCCTGAGGCAGCTCTCTGGTCTTCTGGGTAGCTATGGTAACTCACGGGCCTGATAACAGAGAAGGCACTACTCCCACTGTGGGAGGTTCCCTCTCCGCCTTCTTTGTAAAAGGCCCTGGCCCCCCACCCCTCCTGTCGGGGGGGGGGGGGGGGGGGGGAGGGTGAAGGAGGCGGTGGCGGCGGCTTCCATTGCTGTTAAGACCCGCCTTTCTCCTCCTTCACTGACCGGGGTTCTGCCCTCCCCCCGCCCCCCTTCGCAGCGGTGACAGAGGCTGTGGCGGGGGGGGGGGCGCACCCC
>NW_024512744.1:1840-4998 GCF_017590135.1 Pyrgilauda ruficollis | reverse complement strand
GGGAGAGAGGCCGCACCCAGGCCCAAGCCCGCACCCGCCGCAAGCGTGGCCGGGACCCACCCTGCCCTCATGGCGGATGCAATCAGGTCTATCTCTGCCTCTTCTCGGTTTTTATATTTGTTGCTGAAGGTCAGCTCTTTCTTTTTACCTTTTAAGACCAATATATGTTCTTTCTTCTCATCCAGGCTTTGCTCACATGCTAACACCATAAAAAGCCAGGCATACTCCAACTCTTCAAAATATCTGTCCCCGCGTATGCGGGATATTAAGCTTGATATTAATTTTCAGTCTAAACTCCCGAATTTAGGCCATATTTCTCCATTATCTAGTTCTTAATGTAAAAACACCAATCACTTGGTTTTAACATTTTAAAAGTTTAATAGTAATAAAATGGTTATAAAAATAGTAATATAATTGGAGTAATAAATTTTGGACAATTTGGATTAGGACAATACGAGACAATAAAAACAAAGAGTTATGGACAGTCCGGGTACCTCTTTCTGGGCAAAATAAGCCCAAAAAAGGACACACGTTAACAGAGGATTAACCCTTAAAAGCAATAGCCCATTGCATATTCATACATCTCATAGATGATGCATAAATTCCATTGAAACAAAGAATTCTGTCTGGTCAGTGTCAACTTCTTCCTCTTAATCCTGACGGCGTCTTCAGGGCTGAGCGAGGCAGGAAGAAGTTAGTCTCTTCTGATAAGGGAGCAATATAATTCTTTTTCTCGGAAAGATTTATGCATCCTGTGGCTGCTATCTCGGTGCGAGTACCTCATTCCTTTCTTTAAAAAAATATCCCACATACATAGTTTCTATTTTAACTACTAAAACTACATTTACCATACTATTAAAATGTTAATACAGCACTGCTAATCAATACAACATAATACATATAGTAAATATCTGCGTAGAGATATATAATAAGCACTTTTCACAATCCTCCCTCTTTCTTTTTATAATTAATTTGGCTCTAGCAATATTAATTGTTTTTTAGCCTTCATTATTCGCTCATTTTCTTCATAAATCAATCTCGCTTCTTTGAAGGGGTCTTCTATATTATTTTGTTTCTTTAACACCATAGTCCTTTGCACCGTTTTTGTTGTAGCCAATTTTTGATCCATGGTCACTAATTGCATGCCTTGGACGACACTGGTGATGAGCCGAATGAAATGGGATCAAACAAGGAAGAAATATTAGACCAGCTGTAGGGAATAAAAGGAAGAAGCCTAACTTTTTCCACCATTCTATTCCCAACACATTATCCCACCAGCTGGTATTTATCATTGATTCCCACTTTTGAACTGGTACATGGGTGATTTTTCTGATATCGTTGACTATGTCCAGGACAGCATCCCCATTGTCATCTATTTTTAAACAACAATCTGATGTATTGAATTTTCCACAAACACCCCCTTCTTCAGCTAATAAATAGTCTAAAGCAAACCTATTCTGATACATGGCCACTCTTGTTTGGATTTGTTGCCTTGATATTAATTCCACTGCCCAACCAGTTTTGTTTGTTATTATCTCTACAGTGGCTTGGAGTCTGATAATTCAATTTAGCATATAAATTGGGGTTTGATATCCCCAACTCCCATCTTGTGCCCAGATGGCTGGACCATACATTGCCAATATGCATTCAGGGGGCCATTCCTCATCTCCCCATTTTTGGAATCCTTCAATCAAATCTCTTTTGTTTTTCTTTAGATCCTCATAAACTGGTATCCCTAATTGATCCCCATCAGGCCCTGGAAAAAGAAAAAATCCTGGCTGTATGATTCCCAGAGTACAGCACTCTTTCCACTGAGAGGGGAGTTTTGGGTATGCTCTTTTTCCACATATCCAAAATAAGCCATCTGGAGCTTTCCAATAGTCAAATTCTTGCTGATCTATATTCTTCTAAAATTTGGAAATTTCTGGGATGCCAAAGTAAGGATTTTTGCCTGTGTCATTACATTGAAAAAGTCTGATTTTATTATCATACTTACAATTTCCTTTTTTTTTGCTTTTTCCTGGATCCAGTACATGGCTGGTTCTTCTGGGACCCACCATACAGAAGTTCCGTTACTAACCTTATATCTTTTACAGGGAGTTTTTCCTACTTCATGAAGGAACTTTTTCCTAGTGCACCAGAGACATTCTTCCCCTATGACTACCGGACTCAAAATCCACCCTTCTGGTTGGTTTTCTCCACTTATACTTGTTTGGTTCCACTTAAGGAGCTCAATTGGGCCTAAGCTGCTGCCTTTCCATGGCCATTCTTCTGATATCAAAGCCCCTCCACAGACCCAACAACTGGTTATGTTAAGTTCCCTACTTATTCTTTCCCCCAATTCCATAAACTGATTTTTACCCATTCTTGAGAGATCTATTTCTTTTTCTAATTGCTGTTCAAGTTTCATACACAAATCGTCAAGTGAGATTGGTACAGGTTTAGGTGGTTGTGCTGGCTTAGCATTTTTTTTTATCAATTGCTCTTTTACCAAATCTTGTGCTTTGTTCCCAATAGCATAGGTGAAACAAATCCCTCTCTCCCATTTTGGGCATTGACTTCCCATTCTGCTACCACTTGTTCCTAAGTTCTCTGCAATCCAGTACTTTTTCCCATTGTGTATGCAATTGCCTAATTTGGATGGTGTTGTAGTGTGCTTTTATACTTTGTAATACTTTGTAATAGTTTTGGTTTTGTATCCCCTTATTTTCTCCAAATGGTGTACCCCTTTTTGTACCCCCTCCCTCTACCTGTGTAATCATTCTCCTGGGTTGAGATCATCCCCAAATCCTCGCCCTGGCTCTCTGTCAGTCACTCAGCATCCCATCCCCTCTATCTAGAACTTTCGGTCCAAGTCGTCGAGTGATTAGTCCGAGGCCAGGGGTCAGCCCCCTAAGTATTATTTTATACGCTATCCCAAATGTCCATCCCTAAGGTTGCATCCCTGGAGGGTCTTTATTGGTCAGCAAATGTATCTACCTTCGGTTTCCTCCCCCCCCTTTAAATGTAACCTTGAGATTCCTTTTGTTTTACTCTGGGCAAGGGGCACCACTGAGGTGTGGGGCTCTTGAGGAGCTCCGAATAAACTTTGGACTGGCCCCCTGCTGAGAGTCAGCCTTTTGTCCTCTATCGATGTCTCCAGTGTCTCTTCTGATGCA
>NW_024512744.1:0-1804 GCF_017590135.1 Pyrgilauda ruficollis | reverse complement strand
CCCACCGTTGTCCACTGACCCGGGGCTGGCCGGGGCTCCTGAGAGGCACCCAGAGAGACGGAGACAGGTTGGGTGATAACAGTGACTGTTGACATGAGTGTGAGAAATAAAAAAGGAACCTTGGTGTCTTTCCATATACAGCTTTCGATAACACCTGTGGCATGGCCTTGTCGATATCCCAAAAGGGAAAAGACAAAAAATGAGTGACAGAAAAAGGAATAACAGACGTCCAGTATGGCTTATACACCCACCTCCCATGCCTATGGGGTTGGAACCCACAGCATGTGTATTTGATCTTCTTGGTGGCAAATACAGAGGCCAATCCAGTCTTGCCCTCTATTTCCTTGTCACTTTCTCTTAGCTAATTTCCAGGCAAATTGTTGTTGACACTCCTTAACTGTGGTTTCCCGCCATTCCTCTTGTATCTCCCATTCAACAGGTACTAATAATTCCCATCCACAAAACAAAGTTATTATTTCAGTTGTTTCGAGTTCTGCTTGGATAGGAGATCAATTTGGCACTTGACACTTCCTGCAACAAGAGCATCGATTGTGTGAACTACAATACCAATTCTTCCCACAATTTAAACATTTACATTTAACCCAGCTAGCATGTCCGGTGTTTGGGTGAATCAAACAGAGTATTTGATATGGCACTGATGGAAGTTGCAACTCCTCCTCCTCTTTTTGTATAAATCACAGGCTAAGGCCTGAATGCAAGAGTTCTCTGTCCGAAACAGTCCTGATCCTCCTGTTTGGAGTGGAAGTATTCCTCCCCAGGGAAGGTATCAGAGGCATCTCAAAGCTTGTCCAGGTGGTTCTTGAAACCACTGATATAAGCTCAGTCTTATTTCCCAGTTAGGTGTGATCCTGTGTATGTTTCTTGGATCATTTGGATCTTCCTAGTTCATTACCACCCATTCCCCATTTAAGAGTCAATTTTGTATCACCCGGTTCAGATGTTATCGTCCACTCCTTAGGTTCTTCCATGGGTCCTTTGATTCTGCTGGCGTGGATCCACCCTCGTTCCCTGGTCTGGATAGCAGCCTCGGTCGTCAGCAAGACCTGAAAAGGACCTTCTTTCCAGGTTTTTACTAGCACCCATTCCCCTGGATTAATATTATGGATTTTAAAGTCTAAAGGTGTGGTTTGAGGGATTATCCCTTTTAACTGTAAGTTTTCAAGAGTTTTTGCAATGGTGTTAACATATCCTTTAACACTCATTTCCCCTACCTCATAGGTAGCATTTTCATATTGAGTGGTTAGAAAAGGTAATCTAAACATCATCTCATAAGGTGACACTCCCAGGTCTGACCTGGATTGTGTTTGGATCCTCAATAAGACTAAAGGTAGGCATTGTACCCATGACATTCAGGTTTCAACTATTAATTTAGTCAAAGTTCTCTTTAAAGTCTGGTTCATCCTCTCTACATGACCAGAATTCTGTGGATGCCATGGGGTGTGTAACTCCCATTTTATCCCCAAGGCTTGAATTATTTGTTGTAACACTTTTGATGTAAAATGCGTTCCTCTGTCCGAATCTATCCTATTAATCATTCCATATCTGCGAATAATCTGTTCCAAAAGGGTTTTACTTACCACGTTGGCTGTGGCCTTGGCAGTGGGAACTGCTTCCACCCAATGAGTTAGATGGTCTTTCATAACTAATAAATACTTCCATCTTTGTACTTGAGGAAGTTCAGTAAAATCTACTTGCATACTTTGAAATGTTTGAAGAGCTAACTCACGACCTCCTAATGTTGTTTTTCTCATTACCATTTTATTTATCCTTTGGCAAGTTATAC
>NW_024512743.1:0-445 GCF_017590135.1 Pyrgilauda ruficollis | reverse complement strand
TTCAGAATCTGTGGCATTCTCAGTCATTCCTATGCTGAGTGGAGGGACAAATAGCTTGAAGAACACCCTCTTTTGACTTTGCCCTGCTAGACAGCACCCTTGTGTTTGCATTTAAATCCACTTTTTCAATTGAGGGGTGCTCTAGCAACAAAATGAGGTACTTCTCTGAGGGATTTTCTGAAGTACATCCCCTAAGCCAGGGCTGAAGTGAAAGGATTTGTGTGTTTGAATGTGGAGCTCTATGCCTATTTGTGTGAAAAAAGGTGTGAATATTAGCATGTACCTCCATTGCTTTTCCAAGTTTACAGAGTGAAGGCTACTAAAAGTATTGGAAACATGTGAATTTGAGCTGGTAATCATGTGATTCCTGTTTTCCATATCTTTTGAAAAAAAATTTAAAAATTTGATTGTATAACTGAAAGACATAAAAGGTCTTTTATTCCTT
>NW_024512742.1:0-445 GCF_017590135.1 Pyrgilauda ruficollis | reverse complement strand
GAGTGATCAGTTTGATCAGAAGTTCAAGACTGTGTTGGGAGGAAGCCTTCATTTCACATCATTGTTTAGGTCTGGCTCCCTGTCTGCCCCTGGCAGACAATGTTTGAGCAGATAAGATAAGAAGTGGCAGTGATAGCCATGCTGCAGGGTTACTGCAAGGGCAGAAACAGCCTGACCAGGGGACTTGAGAGGTCTGATCCTTGCTTATAATGGGTGATTGAGATGTCTTCTCATGGGGCTGGCAGTTAATGTGGCATTCCTGTCGCTGTGTCCCTCAGGAAAAATGAGGTGGTTAGAGGAAAACAAGGAAAAAGCAGAGTCTGTGAAATTGGGCAGAGCATCATTTGGTTTTTTTGTGTATAGCGTGGTCACTGGGTGCTTTTACTGCTTAGGGAACTATAAGAGACCATGTGAGAATACAGTTTTGGCCAAGGAAGATACAGAA
>NW_024512741.1:0-445 GCF_017590135.1 Pyrgilauda ruficollis | reverse complement strand
GCGAAAAAACGGGATTTTGGTTAAATTAGAAAAATTTCGAGAAATTTTGGTGAAAATTGGGTGAAAATTGGGTGAAAAATGGCGGAAAAATGGCGGGGAAAAGGAAAAAATGTTAATTTTTGGAGAAAATCCGGTGAAAATCGGGCGAAAAATGGGGAAAATACGGGGAAAAATGGCGGGAAAATGGGGAAATTAGGGGAGAAAACTGGGGGGAAATTTGGAGAAAGTTTGGGGTAAAATGGTGAAATTTTGGGGAAAAATTGTGAAATTTTGACGAAAATCGGGGAAATTTTGGGGAAAATCGGGGAAAAAATGGGGAAAAATTGAAGAAAGGTTGTGGGAAATTTGAGAGAAATTGGGGAAAGATTGGGGAAAGTTTGATGGAAATTGGGGGAAATTTTGGGGGAAAATTGAGGGGAATCGGTGAAATTTTGGGGAAAATTGG
>NW_024512740.1:0-445 GCF_017590135.1 Pyrgilauda ruficollis | reverse complement strand
ATTCACCTCTGTTTTCTGGAAGTTAAAGAAAAAATTACACATAAATACATGTAGAAATATCCTGGATTCATATACTTCTGCAATGCTCCTAAGAATCTAGAGCAAAAAAAAAACTGACCACAATTTTAAATCTATATAGCCCCCAAAAACCACTCTAAACAACATCTATACATGCAAAATTTAGTTATACCTGAAGATACATTATTTCTGATTAGTCCAAACTGAGTATGAAAAGGTACAGAGTGATGCAACATGCATTCTATTACATAGATAAATACCTTATATTAGAAAGCAAAAAAAAGTACATTGGGGACAAAGCTATTAATGATGTCATAAAATAGATCATAAAAGGAAAACTTAAAAGGAGAACGTAAGCTTTTAATGCTGCATTTTAACTTCTTTATAAGTAAAGGAAATGTGGTGCTTACTGCAGTATCATCAAAGA
>NW_024512739.1:0-445 GCF_017590135.1 Pyrgilauda ruficollis | reverse complement strand
GCAGCAACATCTCTGTTTTCAGTGGTTTCAAACTTTGCAAAGCTTCATTTAGTGCAAGGTCTCCCCTCCCCATCTTCCCAGCTCCTTATCAGTCAGAAAAGTGGGAACAAAGCCTCACACTCAAGGAGGAGTCTCACTTCACCTCCAAGGATCAGATTTGGGAACACAAGTGGCAGCAGCCACAGGGTTTGAGGAGCAGGAGGGAGGTGAAGAGGGAGAGCAGGGGATGTGCTGGGAGAAGATTGAAGACAAGCCAAGGAATACCTCATTTTTTGGCTCTTCCTGCTTAGACACAAGATCAATTAATCCATGAGGTGTTTTGTGGCATGCCTGAACGCAGAGCTCTTGGGCATCCAGCAGGGTGAGGGTCAGGGATGAAGACACCTGTACACATTCCAGCACCAAACAGGAGCAGGGCAGGGATTTTCTGCAGAATAGTTTTCCA
>NW_024512738.1:0-445 GCF_017590135.1 Pyrgilauda ruficollis | reverse complement strand
AGCGAGCCCCGAGCTGGGGCAGCACCGTCCGCGGGTCCCACCTGGGCTGGAGCTCCGCCCCGCCCCGCCGGGTTCGGGTGCCGCCGGGTTCGGGTGCCGCCGGGCTCCGGGTGCCGCCGCCCCGCCGGGTTCGGGTGCCGCCGCCCCGCCAGGACACGAACGCTGCACCGCCAAAAATTTGAACGGAATTTGTGGGCGGCTCTCGGCCAATCGGCGCCTCTGAGCGCAGCCAGGGGCGGCGCGGAGGCGCGGCCATCCGGCACCCCGGCCGCTCTCCCGGCGCTCCCCGCTCCCCGGGATGGCCGCCTTCCCAGCTCTGGCGCTGCCGGCCCGGGTTGGGGACCTGATCCCGAGTCCCTTTGGCTCGGCGGAGCGCAGTGTGAGCCCGCTGCGGTTACATTTTGTACTACCCAGACTTTTAAGGATATGGATTGTTAGTTCGGTT
>NW_024512737.1:0-445 GCF_017590135.1 Pyrgilauda ruficollis | reverse complement strand
TGAGGGTTCGGGGTGCAGGGGAGCCCTATGCTCACTGCTGTGAGGGTTCGGGGTGCAGGGGAGCCCTGTGCTCACTTTTTTAAGGGTTTGGGGTGCAGGAGAGCCCTGTGCTCACTTTTTTAAGGGTTTGGGGTGCAGGAGAGCCCCGTGCTCACTGCTGTGAGATTTTGGGGTGAAGAGGAACCCCCTGCCCACTGCTGTGAAGGTTTGAGGTGCAGGGGAGCCCTGTGCTCACTGTTGTGAGGGTTTGGGGTGAAGGAGAACCCCATTTCCACGTCTGTGAGTGTTTGGGGTGCAGAGGAACACTGTGCCCATTGCTGTGAGGGTTTGGGGTGCACAGGAACCCCGTGCTCACTGCTGTGAGGGTTTGGGGTGCAGAGGAACACTGTGCCCACTGCTGTGAGGATTTGGGGTGTGTGGGAGCCCTGTGCTCACTTTTTAAAGG
>NW_024512736.1:0-445 GCF_017590135.1 Pyrgilauda ruficollis | reverse complement strand
TGGGAATTACCCCAAAAAATCCCCAAAGTCCCATCCCAAAATTCCTGGGAATTACCCCAAAAAATCCCCAAATTTCCACCCGAAAATCCCACTCAAAATCCCAAAATTCCCCAGCAATGATCCCAACGATTTGCCCCAAAAAATCCCCAAATTCCAGCCACAAAAATTCCAGGAATTACCCCAAAAAATCCCCAAATTCCCACTCAAAAATCCCAGGAATTTCTCCCAAAAATCCCCAAATTCCCATCCCAAAATTCTTTGAAATTCCCACCCAAAAATCCCTAAATTCTAGCCCAAAATTCTTGGGAATTTCCCAAAAAAAATCCCCAAATTCCCACTCAAAAATCCCAGGAATTTCTCCCAAAAATCCCCAAATTCCCACCCAAAAATCCCTAAATTCTAGCCCAAAATTCTTGGGAATTTCCCAAAAAAAATCCCCAAATTC
>NW_024512735.1:0-445 GCF_017590135.1 Pyrgilauda ruficollis | reverse complement strand
AAATTTTAATTAAAAATTGATAAGTTTTCCAATTAATAAAACCCGATTTATTATTATTAATGTGAATTAATAAATTGACATTAATTACAATTAATGTGAATTAATTACTTTAATCAATCAAAAATTAGAAATTTTCTCAATTAACAAAAATCTGAAATTTCATTTTATTAATCCAAATTAATAGAAATTTATGCGTTTAATAAATGAACTTTTAATTAATAGAAATATTATTTTATTGCATGATTTTCAATTAATTATAAATTTATACAATTAATAAATTATTAATTATTTTAAAGTTATTAATTTTTAATTAATAACATCTATAAATTTCTTATATTTATTTCAATTAACAGAAATTTATGTTTTAAATAATTAAAAAATGTAAATTTACTAGATTTATTTCAATTATGATAATTTTATAAATTATATTAATATAAATAAATAT
>NW_024512734.1:0-445 GCF_017590135.1 Pyrgilauda ruficollis | reverse complement strand
AAAAAAAAACTTACACTCACCAAATAAATCAATAAATTGAAATCCCTAAGAGGTCTTGGAGAAATTGAGAGACAGACGCATTCATGTTTTGGTAAGAAGTAGATGAAACTAAAGTATACCTGATTGCTAAAAGCACACTGGGAAATTGAAATGAGTGTTCTGCGCAGTCGTGAGAGGCTGATGATACAAACAGCTAAATTGCAGGGAGATTAAGCAGTTTGTGTATCAGTGAGCACTAAATATCTGAAAAACTACACAGATTAGGACCACATTGTGAAGTGGCATAAGGGAGGCATCAATAAGGCCAGGAAATATACCTCAGGGATAAACTCTGGCCTTGTCTCCAGTTACAGATAGTAAACGGATGCTGGCTTCCCCTCCAGTGCAAGGATGGTGTCTCTGTGAGGACCAATAAATGTATTTATGAGTAATATTTAGTTTGCTC
>NW_024512733.1:0-5671 GCF_017590135.1 Pyrgilauda ruficollis | reverse complement strand
ACCGGCTCCCCTAATCCTCATCAACAAATTGTTGAAGCTATCACGACGGGATTTCAAGGTCTAACCCTTCAGAGTAGACAAAATTCCGCCAAATCATCGGATTGCCCCAGCCAATCCTTCGCCGACACTCTTCGCAATATCAACAGCCCCACATACGATGGGACTCGAAGTCAGGAGAAGGTCAACAACTTTCTCTACTTTTACACCGTTATCAAGACTCTCAACGACCTCACGGACACCGAAACCGTCCGCTTTGCCGTCCTCCACCTACGCGACTCCGCGCTTCTTTGGTGGGTGGACGCGGCCCAATCGGGCAAAGCTCAACAGCTTCTTTCAAACTGGGAAGCATTTCAAGCTGCATTTCGCCGCCATTTCATCAAATGGGACGCCTCCTCTGCGGATCTCCAAAAACTCATCTATGGACTTCGCCAAACAGCCAGCGCTAGGGCCTACTTCGCCCAAGTAAGGCAAATCCTCATGCGTACTCGACATATTCAGGACTTCTTTCTTTATGAAATTGTTTACGCAAATGTTAAGCCCCATTGCCGTGCAGCACTTACTCGTCTTAAACAGCAGTGTGCGCCCAACGATCTTACTTTAGACCAAATGGAAGAGGTCTGCGTGCGCGAAGACGATGCGGAATTCGCACGCACCGTTCAACCGAGAAAAACACCTTATTCCACGGAAGCACCTCAACAAAAACAAATATCCCCTACCCGGCCATGCCCCATATGCGGAGATTTACATTATTGGAAAACTTGTCCACAGAAGAGACAAAATGGATGCCCATCCTGCGGTGGAACGTGTACGAGGATCTACAGCTGCCCCAACAGCTTCGCATTCAAAAACAAAGGTGATTTTGCTACCCAACAACAGTGGAAGCCCCAAAACTCTCCACAAGGTGCAAAACAACCCACAAAAAAATCTCCTCGAACTCCCACGACAGCCGCAGCCTCAATAACTATACCGCATGTGGACAAGCTGGCACCTCCCGCAAAACCGACAATCAGTGCCCAAGTCATCAAGACAACGTCTCTTCTCTCTACGCCGAAACAAATGGTCTTTGAAGGTACCCTCAATAAATGCCCTATTACCTTCCTTGTGGACGGTGGAGCAGACCACAGTCTTCTCTCTAAACAGTTTGCAATCAACAACGGCATAGAAATTCACCCCCTCGATCACAGCCTCACGACAACTTTTGCAAACAAGACCTCGGAGACCATTCGCTTCGCCACGGGCCCGCTACAACTCCAATGCAACGGCCATAAATCTATCATTCAACCATTCATCACGGAAACCTCCCCGTTCGACCTCCTCATCGGTCTCGATTGGCTAGTGGTAAACAACCCAAAAATCGATTGGGACAATCGTACACTGAGCCTTTCTGACGAGAAGCACTGCTACATATGGAAAGCTCTACATAATGACGCCGACGTGCTCACTGAAGGAATCGCAATTCGACTGTGCACTGCCCGCCAAGTTCGCCCATTCCCTTGCGAAAACGAAAATTACATCAACTACGTCTCCACAATTACCAAAAAGGACGACCCAGAAGACGCAGCCCCAAAACGGTCTCCCCAAATTCAACAAATCCTCGAAGAATTCCCGGATGTTCAGGAAGAACCATCCGCACTTCCCCCAGAACGCTCGCACCAACATGCAATCCCTCTAGTTCCCTCAGCAGAACCGATTCGCAAAAGCCCCTACCGCTTGCAGCCCAAAGAGCTCCAACACCTCCAAACATGTATCAAGACGTGGTTAAAAAATGGTTGGATACGTCCTTCGACAAGTTGCTGGTCCTCCCCCGTGTTTTTCGTCTCAAAGAAAAACGGAGAGCTTCGCCTTGTCGTAGACTATCGCGGCCTCAATGCCCAAACGCAACCAGATAAGTTCCCACTACCCCTTATAGATGTCCTTATCGATAACCTGCATGGTTCGAAAATATTCAGCAGGTTGGACCTCCGGAACGGCTTCTATCAGATCCGCATGAAGCCGGATGACATCTACAAAACATCCTTTGCAAGCCCTCTTGGCCTTTATGAATGGGTGGTAATGCCCATGGGGCTCATCAATGCACCAGCATCCTTCCAACGAGTCATGAACGACGTCTTTAAGGACCTTGACTTCGTTCAAGTCTACATGGACGACATAATCATTCATTCTCCTTCTCCAAAAATTCATTACGATCACCTACGTCAAGTATTTCGACGACTGAGGCGAAATCAATTCAAACTGAACATCCAAAAATGCACGTTCGAAACCAACGAGATCGATTTCCTCGGTTTTCACATCTCCGACCAAGGCGTGCATCCACTCCCATCCAACCTCGAAGCAATCGCAGCAATGCCGGATAAGCTCTCTTCAAAAACCCAAGTGAGGCGCTTTCTCGGCATGGCAAACTACTACGCGCACTTCGTACCCCATTTCTCCTCCGTTGCTTCCCCTCTACACCAACTCACCAGCAACACTACTCCTTTCCATTGGACACCGCGATGCACCCTTGCAATCCAAAATATCAAACAACTTCTCTCACAAGCACCGGTATTATCCATTTTCAACCCCAGTCTGCCAACCCGAATCACCTGCGATGCCTCACAATTTGGTGTTGGTGCCGTCTTAGAACAGCAGCACCCCGATGGGTGGCACCCGGTTCATTACCTAAGCAGGACCTTCACCAAATCCGAGCGCAACTACCCGGTCATTGACAAGGAATGGCTAGCCGTGACGTACGCCATGACAAAATGGCGACATTATCTCCAACAACCGTTCCTAATACGGACAGACCACAAGCCATTGGTCGCGCTCCTCACCAACAGCTCTACGGAACTCCATGACCGGCGTGCTCGATGGTTATCCTACTGCCTACAGTTCTCATACAAAATTGAACATATATCTGGAAAGGACAATACCGTGGCCGATATTCTCAGCCGTCTTAATGCATATACGGAAACAACAACTATCAAAGTATGCTCGACAACTCAGGATTCATCCTCAGAAAGCAACGACGAGTCTCCTTATCCACTCGCCCTAGCATCCCCACGCACCCCGGCACGCGCTGCTCTCACGTCGGACATCCGGCAATACCGCGCTCAAGATCCTTTCTACATGAAAATATATCAGCAACTTTCCACTCAACAAGCTCCCGCAAAATTCTCTCTTATTGACGACCTGCTCTATTACGACAACCACCGCCTCGTCATCCCGACCCACCCCACCCTACGCACTCGCCTCATAGCGGAACACCACGATTCCGCATACGGTGGACACCTTGGGAGAGACCGAACAACCGAATTCCTCGCCCGCGGCTTCTATTGGCCTTCAATGAACCAAGACATTGAAGACTACATCAAAACTTGCGATGCCTGTATGCGCAATAAAATCGTAAGAAGACCGCCAGGTCCTCCTCTGTCCCACATCACAGCTCCCTCCCGATGGCATACTGTCTCTCTCGACATTCTCGGTCCCTTCGTTACCAATTCACCCCAAGACCCCGATAGCAACAATTGCATTCTGGTGTTTATGGACAAACTGACCAAAATGCTCCGTCTTGCCGCTTGCCCTCAACAGCTCTCAGCAGAACACGCCGCGCAATTGTTCATCGAACACGTCTTTCGCCACCATGGATTGCCCCAGAAACTTCTTTCCGACAAGGGACCCCAGTTTACATCCAACTTTTGGAAACACGTATTCGCAGCCCTCCAAACCAAGGTCGCTACCACCACTCCCTACTACCCACAGGGCAACGGGCAAGTCGAACGTGTCAACCGAACGATAGTCGAGGGCCTCCGTTCGTTCGTTAACAGCAGAAAAGATGACTGGCAAAAATACATTCACCTCTTCGAGTTTGCCTACAACAATACCGTACACGCCGCCACAAAAACCACCCCCTTCTTTCTCAACTATGGTCGGCACCCTACAACGATAGCCTCCCTTCTAAACCCGCAACTTCCTCCCGATCTATACAGCGGAAATGCCGCCAAGTTCGTTTCTGACCTCCATTCTGCCATTTCAACAGCCCAGGAGTGCATCAACACTGCCAATAAAAAGTCGGCAGAGCGCCAACCAAACCGCGAAGCCATCGTATACAACGTCGATGATCAAGTCCTTCTACCCGCTAAATACTTTCGCGCAACTCGTAAGCTCGATTCTCCTTATGTTGGACCTTTTCGAATTGTGCGACAGGTTACAAGCCACACCTTTGAGCTCGACGGACTCCCTCCAGGCTGCTCAACTATCTGGAATATTCGGCAATTCAAACCCTACTATCTAACGTCGGACGAACACCAGGCCTATCGCCAACTCAATCCGCCTCCGGTGACAATTCGCAACAAGGAGCTCTATGAAGTGGACCATATCGCCGATTGCTGGAAGAAGCGTGACGGAATGCACTACCTGGTCCACTGGAAAGGCTTCGCCAACCCTACGTGGGAACCCGTTAAAAACCTTTCCGCATGCAAAGACTCCGTTGCAAAATTTCACGAAAATATTCCCTTCGATAAGGAAATCCACTCTATTCCACCTCGAGATCGCCACCGGCTACTCCGCAAACGACCTACTTCCCAGGCCTCAACGCAGCCATCCAGACGCATCCGCACCTCCCACTACTTCATCCGCGCTCCTGCACTTGAGGGGGGAGGAGTGTAGACGGAACTACTACAGAAAACGAGAACTAGGACTATTCTACCTAAGATCTATTCTGGACTACACCAAGAGGCACCCAAAAATCTCCTACGACAACTACTCGAGTGGTCAGCAGTCCCTTTTTAGAACCCGCAGGTACCGGGATCGAACCCCGGGATCGTCTCCTTTAGACCCCGACGTCGGCGCAGGGTTCGATACCTGACACCGCGAACGTCGGCGCTAGGCGCTAACCTGCGCGCCGACGACGACGAGACGTACGCTAGATAGAGAGCAAGGCAGCGATAGGCAGGTGCGGCTCTCCCCGCCGCCCTGATAGGTGCTCGGCATCGCCTGAGCGTAATTTGGAATAAAAACGAAACAACAATTATTTCAATCTTTATTAAGGTCCTACAACACGGAACCACTACAGAAAACGAGAACTAGGACTATTCTACCTAAGATCTATTCTGGACTACACCAAGAGGCACCCAAAAATCTCCTACGACAACTACTCGAGTGGTCAGCAGTCCCTTTTTAGAACCCGCAGGTACCGGGATCGAACCCCGGGATCGTCTCCTTTAGACCCCGACGTCGGCGCAGGGTTCGATACCTGACACCGCGAACGTCGGCGCTAGGCGCTAACCTGCGCGCCGACGACGACGAGACGTACGCTAGATAGAGAGCAAGGCAGCGATAGGCAGGTGCGGCTCTCCCCGCCGCCCTGATAGGTGCTCGGCATCGCCTGAGCGTAATTTGGAATAAAAACAATTGAACAATTATTTCAATCTTTATTAAGGTCCTACAACAATGGTGCGCTGACCGGCGTATCCTTTCGGCTTTTTGCAACAGGTGATCTAGCCCAATCTCTTTGCATATACCGAAAAGCGGTACATGAACCAGTCCCTACAATGACAAATCCAGAAGAAAGCTCTCCCACAAATCCTCAACCCCGAGGTTCAGCATCCGCGCCCCCGAACCCGGCCCCGCATCAGCTCTATTCGGTGACTCCCCAGCAGCCCACAGCGGCGAGCCACGCCCAGCCGGCACCTAC
>NW_024512732.1:0-445 GCF_017590135.1 Pyrgilauda ruficollis | reverse complement strand
CCCAGAGCTCCAAGCCACCCTTTGGCTGACTCGTGTTTCTGGAGAAAAGGGGTTTTTGTAAACACCGCAAGGCTCTCGAAGAACGTCCTCGCCAGGCTGTGCTGCACAAAGCCCTTTCGAAACCTCTCTGCTCAGCCTCGTGCCAGCAGCTGACTTTCCCCATCTTACAGGGTCACAGGAACTGGGATATTGTGAAATCACTCACCAGAGATGACCTGCTTTAATCTCAGCTGTCGTTTCACACACTCTAGGAAGGATGGAGCAATGTTTAAACATCATCCACTCCCTTCCTGTAAATTCCTGGGCTGTTTCTGCTCCTTATCTCAAGCTGGAGGATCTCAAGCTGAATCTGAGCTCCTGCTCTCCCTGCATGACTCATTAGGAGAGCACAGAAATAATGATGCCAGTACTCACTCAAAAGAGGTCACAAAGTTCTGGTCCAGAG
>NW_024512731.1:0-445 GCF_017590135.1 Pyrgilauda ruficollis | reverse complement strand
TTCCTCCTAGTTAAGCCAGGAAAAAATCCTCAAAATCATGAACATGGTGAAAAATAAAGAAGTGAGCATTGAAGGAGCTCTGCATTTGGCACAGAAGGAGGTGTATGCTGGAAAGGTGAGGCTGCTCCTTTGATGAGTTTGGTAACACGTTCAGATGTTCTGGAGAGCCCTGCTGAGCTGAGAGGGTGTCTTGGTTGCTCTCCAGGATACAATCCTGGTTTGGGAATCACAAAGAGCCCAATTCCCAACCCGACAGGGCAGGAGCAGCTGGCTGGTGCTGCCTGTGCCCTGTGTGATGCTGCTCCATGGAAATGCTGGCATTGCCTGGGTTGAGGAGCTCAAACCCACACAAGGGTTGTTATTCCAAGGGTAACAACGAGTCCTGCATTAATAAATGTGGGGCAGAATCCCAGAACTGCAGAATCACAGACTGGTTTGGGTTGGA
>NW_024512730.1:0-445 GCF_017590135.1 Pyrgilauda ruficollis | reverse complement strand
CCCCAAAATCCCCTAAAATCCCCAAATGCCCACCCCGACGTTGTGCATGATGACCCCAAAACCCCCCAAAAACCCCCCCAGAATCCCCCCAAAACCACCCAAAATCCCACCCAAATCCCCCCAAAACCACCCAAAATCCCACCCAAATCACCCCAAAATCCCAAAAATCCCCAAAATCCCCCAAATCCCCCCAAAATCCCCCAAGCCCACCCTGACGTTGTGCATGCTGATGACGTTCCCACAATCATCCAGGTACTGCTTCAGGTCCCGGTCCTGGGGGAGGAGCGGAAAATCCCAAATTTTGGGGGGATTTGGGTGAATTTGGGTGGATTTTGGGGGGGATTTGGGTGAATTTGGGGGGATTTCGGTGGATTTTGGGGGGATTTGCGGCGATTTTTGGTGTGGATTTTGCAGTGATTTGGGGTTGATTTTGGGTGATTTGGGG
>NW_024512729.1:0-445 GCF_017590135.1 Pyrgilauda ruficollis | reverse complement strand
TTTGGGATATTTTTTGGGATATTTTGGAGACATTCCTGGGACATTTTTTGGGATATTTCTGGTATATTTTTTGGGATATTTTTGGGATGTTTTTGGGGTGAATTTGGCCCATTTTGGGGTCTCACCAGTCCCTGCGCAGCCGCTTCTGGGGCGGTTCTGGAGACGTTTTTGGGATGTTTTTTTGGGATATTTCTGGAATATTTCTGGGACATTTCTGGGATATTTTTTGGGACATTTCAGGGATGTTTTTTGGGATATTTTTGGGATGTTTTTGGGGTGAATTTGGCCCATTTTGGGGTCTCACCAGTCCCTGCGCAGCCGCTTCTGGGGCGGTTCTGGAGACGTTTTTGGGATGTTTTTTTGGGATATTTCTGGAATATTTCTGGGACATTTCTGGGATATTTTTTGGGACATTTCAGGGATGTTTTTTGGGATATTTTTGGGA
>NW_024512728.1:0-446 GCF_017590135.1 Pyrgilauda ruficollis | reverse complement strand
GACAACTATCCCAGGCCTCTGCTGGAAAAATAAAGAGACACAAATGTTACAAGAAGAAATGAGTGTTATTTCCAAAAGAGAACTAACACTAAAAGCTGAAATTCTAAATACTCCATGAAATTACAGTTCCTGTGCACCTGGGAAAGTTACAATTGGCTTCACCCACCTGAGTGGAGAGCCAAGAGCTCAGTGTCCAGCTCAGGTGAGCTTTGGTTACCCCTTGGACACATCTTGGTGTGTTCCAGAAGCATCATTGCACCAAGCAGTGGCAACGTGATTGGAGTGCTGAATATTCCTAGAGGGATAAAACTTGCTTCAAAAGATGCAATTCTATTTAAATATTATTTTTAGGATTTTTTTTTCTGTCAAAAATGATTTCCACTGGTTTAGATTTCTCATTTTCTCACCTCTGAGCATTGAGCTGTTGCAGCACGGGATGGTGTAAC
>NW_024512727.1:0-446 GCF_017590135.1 Pyrgilauda ruficollis | reverse complement strand
CCAAGCCCCGTCCAACCTGGCCTTGGGAAGCCAGATGAGAAGTGAGGAAGGAATTAACCCCCTCAGGAATGAACACATGCCCAGCAGGGCCAGATGGGCTGCAGCAGGACTGGGGGCCATGGGAGCAGGAGCCCACCTGAGCACATCAACCTCCCCTGGACAAGGAAATTCTGACACAGCTCAGAAGAAAGTGGCCATTTCTTGCCCCAGGCACTCACCTGTCACCTGCAAAACCCATCCCAGTGGTGCAGAAGCAGGGAGTGCTGCTGTCAGAGGGATCAGGCAGGTCCAGGGATGTGTTTTTGGGTCTCTGTTTTGGGTTTTTGGAGCTGCTCCTCCTTTCTCCTCACAGCTCAGGAGCAGGGGGAAGGATGCTGAAGGACCTGCCAGCCTCACCCCACCAGACTCTCTTGAATCCAGCAAGTAATACATTAAAGGAACAGTTT
>NW_024512726.1:0-446 GCF_017590135.1 Pyrgilauda ruficollis | reverse complement strand
TTTTATTTAATTTTTTGGAGATTTTTTAATAATTTTTTGGGATTTTTAATTTAAATTTTAGGGGATTTTTTAAAAAAATTTTTTGCAATTTTTGGGGATTTTTTTGGCTTTTTTAAATATTATTTTTGCAGGCTTTTTTTATTTTTTTGGGGGATTTTTTATTTAATTTTTTTGGGATTTTTAAAAAAATTTTGTTGCAATTTTTTGGGATTTTTTTGGCTTTTTTGAATATTATTTTTGGGGATTTTTTTATTTTTTGGGGTTTTATTATTTAATTTTTGGGGATTTTTAAAAAAAATTTTGCAGTTTTTGGGGATTTTTTTGGGGGAATTTTTTTATTTCGGGTATTTTTTGTGGGGGATTTTTTCTCAATTTTTTGGGATTTTTGTTGGACTTTTTTCTGATTTTTTGAGGATTTGTTCTGAATTTTTTGTGGAATTTTTTTT
>NW_024512725.1:0-446 GCF_017590135.1 Pyrgilauda ruficollis | reverse complement strand
TTTTTAACCCACGTTTTTGGGGTATTTCCCGGCCCCTCCCCCCCCAGACCCCCCAGATTTTGGGGATTTTCGGGACCTTCTCGCGGTGCTCCCCCAGCAGGGACACGTTGGCCGAGGGGAAGGAGCAGAGCTCGGGGCCGGGGCTGTCACAGTCCGACCTGGGGGGGCCAAAATCGGGCTCAGAACCCCCCAAAAACCCCCCCAAAAACCCCCAGGACCTCACCTGGCCCAGGTGTGCTCAGGGAAAGCAACGGGAGATTTTTTGGGATTTTTTGGGATTTTTTAAGGGTTATTTTGGGGTCAAATTCCCCAGCTGGAAACGCCCAAAAATCCCCAAATTGTCCCTCCAGGCACACCTGGGCACACCTGGACCCCCCAAAACCACACCTGGATACACCTGAACCCCCCAAAACCCCATTCTGGACACACCTGAACCCCCCAAAATC
>NW_024512724.1:0-446 GCF_017590135.1 Pyrgilauda ruficollis | reverse complement strand
GAAGGGTCCCTGCCATGGCAGGGGGGGTCTGGGTGGGATTGGAGCTCGAGGGTGAATCCCAGAGATCCATCTCCCCCTGGATGAGCCAGCCTTGCTGCTGCTCTCCCCAAACCCAGCCCCAGCTGCCCTGGGGGTGCCAGTGGCTGATGGATGTGCCTGCAGAGGGAAATCACCCTCCAGGGCAGCCCTGGGGATGTGCTCTGGGTGTCCTTTCATTTGTCACCTTGGGCCGGACACATTCTGGGGATTGCTCAGTGTTTTCCCCCTGCTGTTTATTTCTGTTGGAAACATCCCCAATTTGTTCTCCTTAAGCAGTGGCTCAAGTTTGTAGAGGCTTTAAGGCAGTAGATGCCTCTGGCTTGGCTCTGCAAATAAATTAATAATCCACTTCCAAATGAATGAACAAATAAATAAAAAAATCCACTTCCAAATGAATAAATAAATAA
>NW_024512723.1:0-446 GCF_017590135.1 Pyrgilauda ruficollis | reverse complement strand
GGGACACACCGGGGTCCTGTTGGGGACACCCTTTTGTCCTTCTCTTGGGGACACTGCGGCCACCCTGATGTCCCCTGTCCCGTTTTGGGTCACCACGATGTCCCCTATGTCCCCACAGTGTCCCCAACAGGACCCTGGTGTGTCCCCAGCAGGACATCAGGGGGACACTTGGACCTTCTAGGAAACCCTGAGGGGACACCGGGGCCACGTGGGGACCCTGAGGGGACATTGAGGTTCCCTTGGGGACATCGGGGGAACACTGGGGACCCTTCCCTGGCCCCACGGGCAGGAGGGCAGTGACGTCACCTCTTCCTGCTTCCCCTATCTGGCCGCGTCACGTTCATGCCTGTCCCCAACTGTCACCCCGGCGTGTTTGTCGCCCGCAGTGTCCCCGGAGTGTCCTTGGGGTGTCCCCAGAGTGTCCCCAAGGCATCCCTGGAGTGTCC
>NW_024512722.1:0-5697 GCF_017590135.1 Pyrgilauda ruficollis | reverse complement strand
AAGAGACAGTACCTGCCTGTTCCATTTCCATCGCAGTTTCCCAAGGCTGGGTGGGTCAAAGCCTCCGCTTTGCCCCGTCCGTCCAGGATGGTTTGCATGCATGGTCCACACTTGTTACTGGAGACCTGTTTTCCCAAGTCAAGTGGGTGCACGCTAATCCTGAGGCACATGACTAGACTCAGGCTCATCAGGACTTCCCTAGTTTCATTCCTCTGCCTCTGCCTCTGCCCACTAGGGTGCCTCCAGCGGTGGGGAAAACCATCTTCTTGGCAGCAGGAATATCCTTCATGGGTATCATACCTGGCTCGAGCCATGTATCTCCTTTTAAAAGTGCCCCACCTGCATAACTTGACTGCTATGGTGTTGCAAGGTACCTTGTTTAGTCTCCGGCACTCGACTGCTAAGATTTTTGCTCTGGATCTTAGTTTTCCCCTTACCCCGTTTTCAAATAGCCGAAACCACACTAGTGAGTCCATCTCGATTACCCCCAAATCTGTGAGGAGCGTTAAGATAAGGTTAGTCAGACGCACTTCCCCATCCAAGCACTTATCGCAGAGACTCTTTGGCCACGCCCGCTTCTGCAGTGTACCACCCACACCTCGTTACAATATTCGCATCTGAAATGAGTGAATGGGTAGCAATTACAGTCTGGCTCTGCGCATCTTATTCGGTCGTTCTTGGTCATTTACTTGGTCAACACAGAGTTAATTTCAGGTCCCCGGGTGGAGAAGTAACTTTCCACTCGGGCTCTTCTTCTCGTGGTTCGACCCTCTTTACCCGTGAAGCATCTAGTATATTCTTTGGATAGTAATTCCCTCCCATCTGGCAATTTCTACTTACCTTCCTCTAGTTTTCCCCCAATCTTCCCGTATCCCTCAATTTCTTTCTGAGAGGGTCGTGGGGGAAATTCTCGTACCTCCCCTCCTTCGACTTCTGGGGTGCTTACCCGCAGCAATGCCACATTTCTAGCCTCCTTATCAGCTAAGTTGTTTCCTCAGGTCCGAAACTGTACTCCCTCCTGGTGTCCTTTTACATGAACAACCGCAATTGCTTCGGGTTCCCTTATAGCCTCCAAAATTTGTTTTATTATCCCTTCATGCATCAACCCTCACCTTTTGGTGTTAATCAGCCCCCTTTTTCCCATATCTTCCCGAACGCGTGAACTACCCCAAAGGCGTATTTCGAATCCGTGAAAATTGTCCCCTTTTTCCCTTTTAGCATCTGCAAAGCCCTCAGTACTGCATATAGTTCACAGGCCTGGGCTGACCAACTGGCATTCAAAGGCCCCAATTCCACGGTTTCCCCCATCTTTCTATCTACCACTGCATATCCCGATTTCCTTTTTCCCTCTATGATTCGGGCTGACCTGTCTACAAACCATTTTTCCCCTTCTTCCAGTTTCTCCTCTTCCAGGTCTGGTCTTATTTTGGTTTGTAATTCCACTATCGCCGCACAGTCGTGGGCAGGCTCCCCCGGAATTTCTCCATACAGGAACTGTGCTGGATTTTGTGCTGCTGTTGTTTTTAGTTCTAAGTCGTGTGAGTGGATCAAGATAGCTTCATATTTAAGAAGCCGGGCATCCATGAGCCACTTTTCAGCCTTTTGCTGCAAAATGCTCCTCACGTTATGAGGAGAAAAGACAACCAAGGGTGCTCCAAAAGTTACTTTCTTAGCCTCTTCTACCAAAACAGCCACTCCCACGATAGCCTGCAGACATGTAGGCCACCCTCTGCTGACAGGATCTAGTAACTGATACATACCCCACAGGTTTCTTTGACCCGGCCCACTCCTGAGTCAATACTCCGTGGGCCGTATGGTTACTCACATCCACGAATAGCTGAAATGGTTTGTTCACGTCTGGGAGACAACACCGGAGCTGTCATAAGCATTTCTTTCAACTCTTTGAATCTCTCCTCATCTTGCCTGGTCCACTTTGGTTTATCCATGGTGAGCTTTTCATAAAGAAATTTTACCTTTTCACTATATCCCTCAATCCACTGTCTACAAAACCCCACAAGCCCCAGTACCTGCCTTACTTCTTTCTTTGACTGAGGAGGGGGTAAGGCAATTATTCCGGCTACTCTATCTGGGTCTAATTTCTCCTTACCTTTTGTTAGCCAGTGCCCCAAGTACTTGACTTCAGGTTCTGTGTGTAATTTAGATTTTGAGACTTTCAAACCCTTGTCTCCCAAAAAGCTGAGGAGGGTTAAAGTGCTTGCCCTTACCAGTTCTTCTTGGGGACCCGCCACCAGCAAATCATCAACATATTGTAGTAGTTTGGTCCCTTTAATGGGAACAAACTCACTCAATACCTGTTCAAGAGCCTGGCCGAAAAGGTTTGGTGAATCTACAAACCCCTGAGGCAGGGAAGTCCACCTTAGTTGTTGTTTACGATTAGTGTCGGGATCTTCCCATTGAAATGGAAAATAATCCCTACTTTCCCTTGCTAGTGGGCAAGTCCAAAAAGCGTCTTTTAAATCTATTACGCTGTACCAGGTATCCTCTGGAGAAACGTTATTTAATAGCGTATAAGGGTTTGAAATTGTGGGAAATAGTGTTTTAGTCCTTTGATTAACCACCCTTAAATCTTGTACCAACCTGTAACTCCCATCTGGTTTTTGTACTGCTAGGATAGGAGTGTTGTGTCTGGACATACAAGGTTCCAGTGTGCCCTTTTGAATTAAATCCTCAATTATTGGTTTCAGCCCTCTCCTTCCTTCCATCGGTATGGGGTACTGTTTGATCTGGATGGGATCTTCGGGTCTCTCAATTTCAATATGGATTGGTTCCATTTCTAATTTCCCCACTTCTCCCTTTAGAATGCCAGACCTTGGGATTGATTTTTCCCTCATCCTCCGTGGTCAATTGGTACAAACTTACCATAAGCTGTGAATCCTGAGTGATCAGGCTAATTCCTAGATCTACCATCAAATCCCGTCCCAGCAAATTATAATCTGCTTCTTCCACTAATAGGATATTTCCCACACAAAATTTAGTTTCTGATGCAATTTTCACACCCTTTATAACCGGTACCTTAAAGGGCTCTCCTTTTGCTCCAATAACCATCATAGAAATCTTTGCTTTTGGAACATCCACTAGGTAATTATTGCACCGTGCTCTGCTCGGCTCCTGAATCCACCAAGAATACCAACTCTTCCTTATGGGGTCCTATTTTTAATTTTATCAAGGGCTCTCTGGGTGTTATGGACCCCAAATTAAAAAGCCCCTGACACCTCTAATTCTCCTGAAAGATCCTTTCATCCCTCAGCCTTTTCTTACACTCCCTCTTAAAATGACCTCTTTGCTTGCAGTAATAGCACTCCAGTCCCTCCCCCTGCCTGTTTGTGGGTTTCCTTTGGGGTTGCTTAGGTTTCCCTTGAGGCTTGTGTGCCTGACTAGTCTTACCTGCATTCGTGTCCTTCTCTTGCTTCTGGGCCTCCCTTACTGCTGCCACCAAAACCTTTGCCTGTGCCTTCTGCTTCTCATCCTCCCTCCTCATATAAACCTTCTGTGCTTCCCTTAGCAATTCCTGCAGAGTTCTTTCTTTCCAATTCTCCACCTTTTCTAGTTCCCACCGTATATCCTCCCATGATTTGGCTACAAACTGGGTTTTTAGTAAGATTGCCCCCACTGGGGACTCCGGATCTGTCCCAGAGTACATATGGAGACTTTTTCTTAACTTCTCCAGCCACTCAGTGGGAGTTTCATCCCTCCCTTGGCATTCTCCCAATGCCTTGCTCAGATTTTGTCCTTTTGGAACCGCCCCCCTGATACCTTGTATGACCATATTCCTTAAATCTATCATTTTGCATCTATCCTCTTCCGTCTGTGCATTCCAAGAAGGCCTTTGGTTAGGCCATTTGTCGTCCCCACTCCCCCCTTGAGGGTTACTATGTTCCCAGTCCTTTATTGCCGCTGATCTAATAATCTCCCTTTCCTCTGCATTAAACAATGACCTTAGGATGGCACTGATATCATCATAGGAGTATATGCTGTTCCCCAGAAATTCATCCAGCATCTCTGCCACCCCCAGTGGGTCATCCATTATCTTCCCCATTTCCTTCTTGAATGCCCGTACATCCCCGGAGTTTATCGGCACGTTAATATATCCGATGACTCCCGGAGCTGTTGGAACCTCCCTTAACGGAAAAAGACCTTGTTGACCATCCTTGTCTTCACTATCCTCAAAGTTTACCTTCTGAGTCCACCGTCTTGTTCTACTAGCAGGCGGGGATCCGTTCCCACCTGTGGGAACAGTGTGCCTGGCGGTTTCTACTTGTTGTGAGGGAGGAGGGGACAGGGATGGTTCTTGTGAATGTTGCACTGCTGAAGCTGATCCTTGTACAGGTAGGGCTTCCGCTGGTGGCGCTTGGGGTACTGCAGGTTGGTGCGCCGGATTTACTGGCGCGGGTAGAGGGAGGTCTTGTGGAGTTGGGTAAGGTGGTGGGAGATTGTCTAAAGGTTCCCATGTTTCCCCAGGGTTTGTCTGATTTCTGTAAGTCCTAACTGGGAATAGTCCTGTGCTGGCATATTCCCACAGTCGGGCATATTCTCTTTCCTCACTGGTTGGCCCCGCCTCCTCAGAAACTAACTCATCCAAGGCTCGGCATGTCTCCTTCTCAAAGGTGCCAAACATAGGCCAGAACAAATATTTCTTCACCTCCTCATTTGCCCATTTCTCCATGCAATAGTGAATCATTTTCTCCCTCGACCTCCTCCGCCTAGTTGGGCACTCATCCCAGTGTTCTAATATCCACCCCAAGGGACTGTTCCTAGGTATGTTCGGCAAACAGTACTTTTCTCCTTTTTCTGTCTTACCCTGAGTTTTCCCTAAGGTTTTACTCTTTCTTTGTCCCATCCCGCTAGGTTTAGCAAATTCCCTTTACTTACCTTTTCCTTGTACTGGAGGAACCTAAAAATTCCCTAATTTCCCTGGTCTTCCAAGGGGACCTTTCAATCACACAGTGAACCGGTCCGTGGATTTTTGCCTATAAATGAGCTCTCGTACTTACCTTTTCCTGGATCCAAGGGAGTTACCAATTCCCTAATGCCAGAAGTTTATCCTACCCCTTCCTGATCCTGCCTGTGATCGATGCCCTCCCCTTCCCAATTTTCCCGGGTTTTCAGGGTTTTGGTGTGTGTGCAGAAACGAGTTCCTCAACTGCTTCCCCCTTGACCAACCACTTTCCTCGTGAAAGAGTGGAACTGCAATCTTGGGGTCCACACTCACTTCGTGACGGCGTCATGTCTCACAGACATGCTCGATCACACCGCACTCAATCATGCGATACTTACAGTCCTTTTTCCCGCATGGATTCTTAGTGCATGTCGTTTTTATGAGTGAAAAAAATTCCACGGTCTCGGAGGTTCCACTCAGATTTTGAGAGCTCTGGGGCCCGTTTTTATCTTTTTGATTGTGGCTTTGGCTTTTTAGTTCGTGATTCTGATTGGTTCCTTCGAGTTTCCCAATCCCGCCCGGCCACTGAAATCAATGGGGCACCAACTGGGCCGAGAGAAGGGTCCCTGGAATCTGAGATCAGATCACGTCGGGAAAGGTCACCAAGATTGTTATAGGTAAAAATTGATCCAGCCAATTAGATCAAAAATAAAAATTAAATTTATTTGCAACCGATACACAGTCCTGACCACCAACAATCAAAAAGTAGCACTGACCCCAGGATCGGAGCGGGTGAACTA
>NW_024512721.1:0-446 GCF_017590135.1 Pyrgilauda ruficollis | reverse complement strand
AAAAAAAAAAACAACCTGAAAACCCCCTCTTTAGATAAACTTGCAACCTGCTAAAGAACAATGTTGTTTGTGTCAGATCTGAAGGGTGGCAGGTCGTTGGACAGACATCAAGAGAGGAGCTTGCCTGTGGTAAAAGATGTGGAGAGCAGTCCTGTGACACAAGAAGTTAATTGCATTAGCTGCAGTTCTATTGCCAGTGCAGGGCAGTGCCTTCGTGTGAGACTGAAGTGCTTCTGTTTGAAAACCTGCTCAGGGGGCTTGCCTGGGCCTGGGGACATTGCTCTTGTTTATTCCAGAATTCAGGGTTTAGTTACCTTAGAGTGAAAGTTGTCAGTAAATGGCAAAAGAGTTTAGGTCTTTACTTTTGTTTCGTAATCTAGTGAAATAAATCCTAATACTGTTTTTGTTATCTATGAAAACCCTTGTGATTTATTTGGTAATGCAAG
>NW_024512720.1:0-446 GCF_017590135.1 Pyrgilauda ruficollis | reverse complement strand
TAATATGGTGAGACTGGGAAACTATCTGATTGAAAAATTAGATATATTTATTCTCCCATTTTTTTATGGTAGGCATAAACATACACAAATCTATATGGCAAATGAGATAGCTTTAGGGGATTTTATTAAAAAAATTAAATTAAAAGCTTATGACAATCTGTTAGCTCATGTTATGATGTTGCATGATATAACTTCACCATAATTAGAGTGGGATTTGTCAACAGTCTTGGTGTAAACCTTTACAAAGATGTAAAATTAAAATTTCAGTCAGTTTCCAACCATGAATTGATGAAAGACCATAGTGGGTAGCTTGTGTATTGTTTTAATTATTTAATGGAGCATGAAGTTCATTATGAGAAAAGGATTTCTAATAACAAAGCATCTTTTGCTCTACAAAAAGAAGCCTTTACCCACCAAAAATTTCTTATGGATTTGACCACATAAAA
>NW_024512719.1:0-446 GCF_017590135.1 Pyrgilauda ruficollis | reverse complement strand
GATGACCCCAGACCCCAACCCCGTTGATCCAAAATTTCCTTTTTTGACCTCAAAACCCAACGATGACCCTAAAACCCAACCCCGTTGATCCAAAATTTGTTTTTCACCCCAAAACCCAACAATGACCCCAAACCCCACCCCCGCTGACCCAAAATTGCCGTTTTTGACCCCAAACCCAACAATGACCTCAGAACCCAACCCCGTTGACCAAAAACTGGACATTTCTGGATCCCGTTGACCCAAAATTGCCGTTTTTGACCCCAAACCCAACGCTGACCCCAGAACCCACCCCCATTGACCCAAAACTGCCGTTTTTGACCCCAAACCCAACGATGACCCAAAACTCAACCCTGTTGACCCAAAATCGCCGTTTTTGACACAAACCCCACCCCCATGGACCCAAAATCGCCATTTTTGACCCCAAAACCCAACAATGACCCTAAAAC
>NW_024512718.1:0-446 GCF_017590135.1 Pyrgilauda ruficollis | reverse complement strand
AAAATCCCCCAAAAAATCCCTAAAAAACCCCTTAAAAACCCCAAAAAAAACCCCAAAAAAACCCCTAAAAAAACTTAAAAAGTCACCAAAAAAAACCTCTTAAAAATCCCCCAAAAACCCTAAAAATAATAAAAAAAAAAACTAAAAAAATCCCCCAAAAAATCCTAAAAAAATCCCAAAAAACCCTAAAAAGTCCCAAAAGACCCCTAAAAAATTCCCTAAAAATACCCTAAAAAATCCCCCAATAAACCTAAAAAATAATTAAAAAACACTAAAAAATTCCAAAAAAAAAAACCCTTAAAAATTCCCTAGAAATGTTATAAAATCCCCCAAAAAACCCCCCCCAGAGCGGGGAGACCCCTCCCCAAATTAAAAAAAAATTCCCACCCGGGGTCGGAGAGACCCCCCCCAAATAAACCCCCTAAAAATCCTAAAAAATACCAAAA
>NW_024512717.1:0-446 GCF_017590135.1 Pyrgilauda ruficollis | reverse complement strand
AGCGGGCGCGGCGCTACCGCCCCACGGGGGCGGTGCTGCTGGCGGCGCCAGCCCCTCCGGACCTTCAGCGCCGCTCCCGGCGGGTGCCCGGCCACACGCGGCGGGTCGGGCTTCCCCGCCGGGAGCACCGGGTGGTGCATGGGAGCTCTTCCCCAGCGGGCACGGTCGCGCTCCCCCCTCTGCCCCCGCCGGCTGCGCGAAGGAGGACGGCGGAGCATGCCACCGGCGGGGCGGTTCCGTGGGGACTGACATGCTGCTGAAGGAGGGCAGGCGCCAGCCCCTCCGCCTCTCCCCACGGTAGCGGAGGCGATGCTGCAGGGCGCTCCCCGGCCTCTCCCGCAGCCGCCAGGCTATCGCCCACAGCAGCCGCGCTCGCTGCCGTGAGCGGCGCGGCTCCGGCCCGGCCGAGGCGACGAGCGGCGCGGGCCCGCACCCGTGCCCGGGGC
>NW_024512716.1:0-446 GCF_017590135.1 Pyrgilauda ruficollis | reverse complement strand
AGGTGCCAGGTTGGGATGCAAAGCTTGGAATTAAAAGTGTAAACATTTATTCATGGGCATGAGATGTCCCAGCCAAATCAGGGCACCCAGGTGGGGTTTTTTATGAAGTTCTTATGTCCATCACATGCTCGGGTACAGCACAAATTGACTGAGCACTGACACCCACACTAACAGATCTCAAATCACAGTAAAACTTGGCAAAGCCGCTGTGTTCCTGCTCGTCCATGGATCCAGGTGTCCTTGAGTCCCTCTGGCTGCAGTGACTGAGCTGTGACACCAGACAAGGCTGGGAGGGTCTCAGAGCCTGGGATGCTGCAGTACCTTGGTCATCCCAGGGATAAAGCCGTTCTTTATCCCTCGGGGACTGCTCTAAGCCCCCAAAAGCAAAATCCTCTGGGCTGGGCTGTTTGTTTTACTTCAGCACGAACAATACCAAAGTCTTCAAT
>NW_024512715.1:0-446 GCF_017590135.1 Pyrgilauda ruficollis | reverse complement strand
CAATCACTATTTATCAGTATTACTTATGAAAATTAAATGTAAAGGTTACAAATTCAATATCAACAGTTCTTTAAAACTTTGAATCATTGGGAAACAAACTGATGACCCCGCAGCTAGGATCTGACTGACATTTCCCAAAGGCTCTGTCTTCTGAGACACCTAGGGTAATTGAATCATTACTAAACTTTCATCTTTGCATGATGGTTTTAAAACTACCTTCTTCAAGACCTTCAAATCTATTTCTCACTGTTTGCTCTCTGATTCATCCTTCCCCCTTCAAATTTCAGCATCACCAGCAGGAATTCCTTTTGGGTTTGTAAAAAACAAACTGCGAGCAAAGGACAAAATATGTTCCTTTTGCAAAAAGGGGGAAGGGCAAACAAAACTTAAAAGTTAGGAAGTTAGAAACAAGGAGAAAGTTAAAAAAGTTTAATTAAAGTCTAAAA
>NW_024512714.1:0-446 GCF_017590135.1 Pyrgilauda ruficollis | reverse complement strand
GACCACAGGCCCACACCCCACACCCCACGCCGTATCCCCACCCCAACTGACCACAGGCCCACACCCCACACCCCATGCCGTGTCCCCAGCCCAACTGACCGCAGGCGCTGACGGTGTAGCCCTCGATGACACACATGGGGTGGCCGAGGATGAAGTAGCCGAAGATCTGGTTGACCACGCTGATGGTGCTGGCGATGACCGTCTCGCCCAGGTCGGCCACGGCCAGGTTGACCAGGATCCAGTTCAGGGGGTGCCGCAGCTTCTTGAACTTGGCCGTGGCCACCAGCACCAGCCCGTTGGTGAACACCGAGGCGATCACCACGAAGATCATCCACAGCGATGTCAGGTTGTACACCCAGCGCGGCGCGATGTGGTAGTTGGGGCCCTCGAAGGGACCTGGGGGACAGCGGCGGTGGCCGTGAGTGACCCTCGTGTCACCTCGTGTC
>NW_024512713.1:0-446 GCF_017590135.1 Pyrgilauda ruficollis | reverse complement strand
CCCCCCCCATATAAAGGCTCCCCCCTGCGCAGTCCGAGCCCATAGGGGCGGCCGTGGAACTGCGCATGCGCGCCGCGCCCCCACCACGGTGGCAGCGCCGCTCGCGCGCGCACTGCTCCCGCCCCTTGAGTGACACCCCCGGCAGCCAATGGCGTAGCGTGTGGGGCTGTGATTGGCAGGCGCGTGGGCGGGGCGCAGGTGGCCCAGCCCCGCCCCTCCCGGCGCGGTCCCCTCACGGCGGCGGCTCCATTTTCTCGCGCTCTCGCGGCCCCCGCGTAGCGCCCGGTTCGCCTCAGCCCCGGCCGAGAGACCCCCGAGACACCGCGCGCCGCCATGAATGAGGAGTACGACGTGATCGTGCTGGGCACCGGCCTCACGGTGAGGAGCAGCCGCCGCCCGCTCGCGCCTCGGGCCTGCTGCGGGCGGCCGCCGCCCTGCCCCGCCCC
>NW_024512712.1:0-446 GCF_017590135.1 Pyrgilauda ruficollis | reverse complement strand
GTCCCCAGGCTCTCACCGTGTCCGTGGCCCTCGTGGTGGTCGTGGGGGGCTGTGGGGACAAAAAGGGTCCCAAAATTGTCCCCAAGGTGTCCCAGTGTCCCCAAACCCCCTAAAACCACCCCAAACTCTCCTAAAACCACCCCAAAACCGTCCCAAAATTGTCCCAAACTGTCCCAAAATCAACCCAAAAGTGTCCCCAAGGTGTCCCAGTGTCCTCAAAGTGTCCCTAAACCCCCTAAAATCACTCCAAACCCCCCAAAAACCACCTCAAAACCACCCCAAACTGTCCCAAAATCAACATAAAAGTGTCCCCAACTGTCCCCAAGGTGTCCCAGTGTCCCCAAAGTGTCCCTAAATCCCCTAAAACTACCCCAAGTGCCCCCCAAACCACCCCAAACTCCCCCAAAATCATGCCAAACTGTCCCCAAAAGTGTCCCCAAGGTGTC
>NW_024512711.1:0-5702 GCF_017590135.1 Pyrgilauda ruficollis | reverse complement strand
GGGGACACGGGGGTGACAGAGGGGACAAAGGTGACCCCCGGGGGTGTCACAGTGGCGTCATGGGGGGGTCACGGGGGTCACAGAGGGGTCATGGGAAGGGACAAGGGTGGTGACGTAAGAGGGGGACACCGGACAGCGGGAACGGGAACACAACCGGGACCGGGACAGCGGGAACGGGATTAAAACACCGGGACCGGGACAGCTGGACCGGGACCAGGACATTGGGAACGGGATCGGGACATTAGAACCGGCATTAAAACAGCGGGGCCGAGACTGGGACATCGGAACCGGGACACTGGGACCGGGATCAGGATTGGGACACCGGGACTAGGACTGGGACTGGGATACTGGGAGTGAGACCGGGACCGGTACCGGGATACTGGGAGCAGAACGGAGCTGATTCCGGGACAGCAGAACCGGGACCAAGACCAGAGAGAGGTGAGGGGGCAGCGGCACTGGGATGGGACTGGGACTGGGATGGGACTGGGACTGGGATGGGACTGCAACTGGGACTGGGATGGGACTGGGACTGGGATGGGACTGGAACTGGGACTGGGACTGGAACTGGGACTGGGGTGGGACTGGGATTGACTGGGACTGGAACTGGGACTGGGACTGGGATGGGAATGGGAATGGGACTGGGACTGGGATTGGGATGGGACTGGGACTGGAACTGGAACTCGGTTTGGGACCAGGACTGGGACCAGTACTGGAACTGGGACCAGCATCAGGAGTGGAACTGGGACCAGAACTGGAACTGGAACTAGAATCACCCTCGGGAGTGGGATTGGGACTGGGACTGGGATTGGGATTAGGATCAGGATTGGGACTGGGATGACACCGGGGCTGGGACTGGGACCAGGACTGGGTTTAGGATCGGGACTGGGACTGGAGGTGACACCAGCACTGGACCCACCCTGGTGCTACCCCAAGTGTCACCTCAGTGTCCCCTGGGAGGGGGAAGGGGCTGCCCCATGTCCCCAGTGTCCCCAGTAACCCCAGCATCCCCGGTGTCCCCAGTGTCCTCAGTGACTCCAGTGTCCCCATGTCTCTCCAGGATGCGGGTGACCCTGGTGACCCTGCTGGCCCTGGTGGCCCTGGTGGCCTCGGCAGGCTCAGGGACACCGGAACCCACCCAGGTGGCCCAGCTGGTGACAGATTTTGGGCTGCGGCTGTTCCGGGCGGCGCTGGCGGCCCGAGGTGACACCAATGTTGTCTTCGCGCCCTACGGGGCCACCTCGGTGCTGGTGGCCCTGCAGGTGGCCACGGCCGGGAGGGGACGGCGGCAGCTGGAGGTGGCCACCGGCTTCAGCATCGACGGTGAGGGGGACAGGGGACCTGGAGGGGACACCTCAGGGGCATTGTCACCGCTGGGGACACCTCGAGGTCATTGTCCTGAGGAGGACGGGGGTTTGAGGTCATTGTCCCCACTGGGGACGCCTCCAGGTCACCTCACATCATGGGAGATTGGGTTTTAAGGTCCTTGTCCCCACTGGGGACGCCTTCAGGTCACTGTCCCCATTGGGGACACCTTGGGGGCATTGTCACCATGGTGGGGAGGGATTTGAGGTCATTGTCCCCATTGGGAACATTCCGGTGTCCCTGTCCCTGGGGAGGGGTGGGATTTGAGGTCATTGTCCCCATGGAGGAGGGAGGCTTGAGGTCATTGTCACCATGGGAGGGGGCGTTTGAGGTCATTGTCCCCATTGGGGACACCCTGGTTTCATTGTCCCCATGGGGACACCTTGAGATCGTTGTCCCCATGAGGCCAGGGATCTGAGGTCCTTGTCCCCACTGGGGACACCTTGGGGTCATTGTCCCCATGGGGGGGGGGATGGTTTGAGGTCATTGTCCCCATGAGGGACATGTTGGGTTCGTTGTCCCCTTTGGAAACACCTTGGGGTCATTGTCGCCATGGGGGATGGGTTTTGAGGTCCTTGTCCCCATTGGGGACACTCTGCTGTCCCTGTCCCCATGGCGGTGACATCACTGTGTCCCCCCACTGGGGACACTCTGCTGTCCCTGTCCCCATGGCGGGGGGTGGGTTTCAAGTTCCCTGTCCCCACTGGGGACACTCTGCTGTCCCTGTCCCCACACCAGCATCCCTGTCCCCAAACATCCCCTGTCCCCTCCGTGACTCAGTTTCCCCGCAGGCCCGGGGGTCTCGGCCGAGCTGCGGGGGCTGCGCCGGGCGCTGGGGGGTCCCGGCCACACCCTGGAGGTGGCCCAGGGGGTCTTTGTGGCCCGCGGGGTGGCCCTGAGGGGTGGCTTTGTCACCCGCCTGGCGCGGGCCCTGGGGCCCCGCAGCCTCGCCCGCCTGGACCTCGCAAATGGGGAGGGGGCCAGGAGGGTCCTCAACGCCTGGGCCCGGGCCAGGACCCGCGGTGAGACCCCCGGGATTGGGGAGGGGGAGAGGGGACCCCTTTGGGGAGGGGGCGAGGGGTGCAGGACCCCCGGGACTGGGGAGGGGGTGAAGGGATCCTTTTGGAGAGGGGGCGGTGGGTGCGGGACCCCTTTTTGGGGAGGGGGCGAGGGGTGCGGGACCCCCAGGATTGGGGAGGGGTTGAGGGGATCCCTTTTTGGGGAGGGGGCGGTGGAACCCCTTTGGGGGGGGTCAGTGGGTTTGGGAACCCCTGGGATCCCTTTTTTGGGGAGGGGGCGAGGGATGCGGGACCCCTGGGACCCCTTTTTGGGGTGATCAATGCATTTTTTTTTGAATCGATGGGATTTTTTGGGGGGATCAATGGGGTTTTTTAGGATCAATGGGGTTTTGGGGATCAATGGGGTTTTCTTGGATCAATAGGATTTTTTTGGGACCAATGGGATTTTTTGGGGATCAATGGGATTTTTTAGGATCAATGGGGTTTTTTGGGGATCAATGGGATTTTTTAGGATCAATGGGATTTTTTGGGACCAATGGGGTTTTTGGGATCAATGGGATTTTTTGGGGATCAACGGGATTTTTTGGGATCAATGGGGTTTTTTGGGACCAATGGGATTTTTTGGGGATCAATGGGATTTTTTAGGATCAATGGGATTTTTTGGGACCAATGGGGTTTTTGGGATCAATGGGATTTTTTTGGGGATCAATGGGATTTTTTGGGACCAATGGGGTTTTTGGGATCAATGGGATTTTTTTGGGGATCAATGGGATTTTTTGGGACCAATGGGGTTTTTGGGATCAATGGGATTTTTTTGGGGATCAATGGGATTTTTTGGGATCAATGGGGTTTTCTTGGGGGGCATCAGTGGAGGTTTTTTTGGGATCAATGGGGTTTTTTGGGATCAATTGGGTTTTTTTGGGATCAGCGGGGTTTTTTGGTGATCAGCGGGGTTTTTTGGTGATCAATGTGATTTTTGGGGTCCTGCAGCCTCGGTGACCCCGCGCTGTCCCCCCAGGGCTGGTGGCCGGCCTGGTGTCCCCGGGACGGTGGCTCCTGGGACCCCTTTTTGGGATCAGTGGGATTTTTTGGGATCAGCAGGGTTTTTTGGGATCAGCAGGGTTTTTTTGGGATCAGTTGGGGTTTTTTGGGATCAGTTGGGTTTTTTGGGGTCCTGCACCCTCGGTGACCCCGCGCTGTCCCCTCAGGGCTGGTGGCCGGCCTGGTGGCCCCAGGGTGGTATCTCCTGGGCCCCCTTTTTGGGATCAATGAATTTTTTTGGGATCAATGGGGTTTTTTGGTGATCAGTTGGGGTTTTTTGGGATCAGTTGGATTTTTCTGGGATCTGTGCTCCTGGTGACACCCCTGTGCCAGGTGGTGACCCCGCGCTGTCCCCCCAGGGCTGGTGGCCGGCCTGGTGGCCCCAGGGTGGTATCTCCTGGGACCCCTTTTTGGGATCAATGAGGTTTTTTTGGGGATTATTAAGTTTGCGTCCCTTTTTTTTGGGATCAGCAGGGTTTTTTGGGATCAGTTGGGTTTTTTGGGGTCCTGCAGCCTCGGTGACCCCGCGCTGTCCCCCCAGGGCTGGTGGCCGGCCTGGTGGCCCCCGGGGCGGTGGCTCCCGGTGCCCGGCTCCTGGTGGCCAGCGCCGAGTTCTTCGGGGGGTCCTGGGCCGTGCCCTTCCCCCCCCGCGCCACCCGCGCCCGGCCCTTCCTGCGGCCCGGGGACAGCGGGGACAGCGGGGACACCGCTCCCATGATGGAGGTGACGCTGCGGCTGCGCTGCGGTGAGCCCGGGGACACCTGGGGACACCTGTGTCACCTGTGTGTCACCTGTGTGTCACCTGTGTCACCTGTGTGTCACCTCCTGTGTCACCTGTGTCACCTCCTGTGTCACCTGTGTGTCACCTGTGTCACCTCCTGTGTCATCTGTGTCACCTGTGACACCTCCTGTGTCACCTGTGTGTCATGTACTGTGTTATCTGTGTCACCTGTGTCACCTGTGTGTCACCTGTGTCACCTGTGTCACCTCCTGTGTCACCTGTGTCACCTGTGTCACCTCCTGTGTCACCTCCTATGTCATCTGTGTCACCTGTGTGTCACCTCCTGTGTCATCTGGGTCACCTCCTGTGTTACCTGTGTGTCACCTGTGTTGCCTGTGACACCTCCTGTGTCACCTGTGTCACCTCCTGTGTCATCTGTGTTACCTGTATGTCACCTGTGTCGCCTGTGACACCTCCTGTGTCACTTGTGTGTCACCTGTGTGTCACCTCCTGTGTCACCTGCGTCACCTCCTGTGTCACCTATGTGTCACCTGTGTCACCTCCTGTGTCACCTGTGTGTCACCTGTGTCACCTCCTGTGTCACCTGTGTCACCTCCTGTGTCACCTCCTGTGTCACCTGTGTGTCACCTGTGTGTCACCTGTGTCACCTCCGGTCACCTCAACTCACCTGCTGGCACCTGCCGTGTCACTTGTGTCACCTGCTCTCATCTTGAGACATTGGGGGGATTGGGTGCAGTGGGGACATTTGGGGACATTTATGGGATTTGGGACATTGGGGACATTGGGAGGATTGGGGACACCGGGGGGTTTGGGAACATTGGGGACATTGGGGGGAATTTGGGACATTGGGGGTGTTGGGGACACTGGAGACATTGGGGGACATTGAGGACATTGGGGACAGTGGGAGATTGGGGACACTTGGGGACACTGCCACCCCCCCTCAAGTGTCCCCTCCCCCCGTTCCAGCTTCTCCCTGGAGACCTCCTGGGACCTCCGGGGTCCCCTCAAGGCCTTGGGGGTCCTCGACCTCTTCGACCCCGAGCGCGCCGACTTCTCCCCCCTGACAGGTACTGTCCCCAACGTCCCCAAATGTCCCCAAATGTCCCCAATATCTCCAATGTCCCCAATGTCCCCAGGGTCCCCAGTGTCCCCAATGGGCCCAACGTCCCCAGTCCCCCAAATGTCCCCAATGTCCCCAAATGTCCCCACTGAACCCAATCCCCCCAAGTGTCCCCGCTGTCCCCAATGTCCCCAATGTCCCCAATGTGCCCAGGGGCCCCAGGGGCCCCAATCCCCGCTGTCCCCAATGTCCCCAACATCCCCAAATGTCCCCAAATGTCTCCAATCCCCCAAATGTCCCCAAATGTCCCCAAACATGAATGTTCCCAATGTCCCCTCGATGTCCCCACTGTCCCCAAATCCCTCTATGTCCCCAACGTCCCCAAATGTCCCAAATCCCATAAATGTCCCCAACATCCCCAATGTCCCCAAATGTCCCCAATGTCTCCAATCCCCCCCAGTGTCCCCGATGTCCCCAA
>NW_024512710.1:0-446 GCF_017590135.1 Pyrgilauda ruficollis | reverse complement strand
TATATATATATTATTTAATAATCTGATTCATGTTAATTAAGTGGAAAAAAAATCACATGGAGACATCTTGCTATATAGGAGTCACAGACCAGCTGCCAAGTGTTTTTGTGACACATTGGTGCTTAATTCACCTTTGAGCCATGTGCTTGCTGTATCTCTGCTTCAAGCAGAGGAAAGAATTTCTAGTTCTCCTTCCTGGGTCTTGCCAGTCTTCTCTCCTTCTCTGATGGAGTAGCTGCTTAAACAAGAGAAACATTTGGAGTGAATGTACCTTTGCAGTTCCAGATCTTGCTGTAATGTGGTGCTTCAGCCTTCTCACCAGTGCTGGGTGCTGTGGGAGGGCGAAGAGACAGAAAGAGGGTTAAAGAACCATGTGGATTCTGTTCAGGATGTGTTGTCAATAGGCAATAATTTAGTCAGGGGTTCAGTGGCCTGCTGCAAGTGAT
>NW_024512709.1:0-446 GCF_017590135.1 Pyrgilauda ruficollis | reverse complement strand
TTTTTCCCGCCAAAAATTCCCAATTTTTTCACAATTACTTCCTATTTTTCCCGCCAAAATTCTGATTTTTCCCGCCAAAATTTGATTCTCTTCCCATTTTTCCCGCCAAAATTCCTGATTTTTTTTCCCGCCAAAATTGTGCTTTTTCCCGCCAAAAATTCTCCTTATTTTCACCAAAAAATTCCATTTTTTTCCCGCCAAAAATTGTGATTTTTCCCGCCAAAATTTGGATTTTTTTTGGAGGGGAAAAAATTGGGATTTTTTGGGACAAAAAATTGGAATTTTTGGGGAAAAATTTGATTTTTTTTGGAGATAAAAATGGATTTTTAGGGGTAAAAAATGAGACATTTTTGAGTAAAAAAATGAGATTTTTAGGACAAAAATTTTGTGTGAAAATTTGAATTTTTTTGGTAAAAAAGGTGATTTTTTTAGGGAAAAAAGGGGAT
>NW_024512708.1:0-446 GCF_017590135.1 Pyrgilauda ruficollis | reverse complement strand
ACAAAAAAACTGAATGGGGAGTGCCGCTGGACTGCCAGGTGCGCTGAAACAAAAAGATCAGGCCAAAGGAATGGGGGAAGCAATAAAGACCAAGCGCGCAGTAACACTGAAATTTCTGTAAGTGAAGCAGTCTGTAAGTGAAGCAGGTTCTTCAAGGACCACGTCTGCTGGTCCACCACTGAAGGTGAAACCCAATAACCTTTGCTATGACTTAGGCAAACCTTTGTTAACCAAAACTTCTGTTAATGAGCCTTTCAGGTTGCAGCTGACAGAACCACTCCACCTGAAAGACACTGACTGGCATTTTGTCTCTGTTGACCCACAAAAGCAGGGTACTTGGCACCAAATTCGCTGTAAGTACATCATCATAGGGGACACCAAGCACACACCCCAAGAGATCGAAATTGCTCCAGGAGTGATGACATCAGATCCTGAGCAATTCATTC
>NW_024512707.1:0-446 GCF_017590135.1 Pyrgilauda ruficollis | reverse complement strand
CCGGCCCGGCAGGCGCAGGTGAAGCCCTCGGGCAGGTCGCGGCACACCTGGCTGGGGCCGCAGGTGTGGTGCCCGTTCTCGCACTCGTCCTCGGGGGGGCAGCTCAGGAAGGCCCAGATCCCCCCGGCCCCGCAGGCCTGCGTCACACCTGGGCAGGTAACCCGGAAGTGAGGCCGGGATTCCCCAAATTCCAAAAAAAACCCCCAAAATTCCAACTGAAAACCCCAAAATTCAACAAAAACCCCCCAAAATTTCAGAAAAAAACCCCAAAAATCAGCCCCAAACCCCCCTAAGGAAGATCCCACAGGTGTGGGGCACACCTGGGACAGGTAACCCGGAAGTGAGGCCGGGATTCCCAAAATTCCAACCAAAAAACCCAAAATTTCAACAAAAGCCCCAAATTTTCAACCAAAAACACCCCAAAATTGCCCCAAAAATGGGCCCCA
>NW_024512706.1:0-446 GCF_017590135.1 Pyrgilauda ruficollis | reverse complement strand
AAAAAAAATACAGAATCTTAGGTTCTCTTTTTTTAATTCAATTTATTAAGGGTTAAAATAGTCTAAATATACATTTCCTAGGAGAAATATCTAATCGGAAGTTAAAAATAGGTTTAAATATCCGTCGTCCTTTAGCATCGCTCCTAAAACACGTCATTTTTATGTCATCCTTCTACTTATTAAAGGAGTTACTTTCACTGTGCATCAAACACAGTGTGTGTAAGTCTGACATGGATAGAAATAAAACCAGAAATTGTTCACACCACTGGTAGGGTAAAATAGACTAAATGATGAGTGAGAAAAGTTATAAGAGAAAGTACTTTAAATATACTTGAAGCACAGGACATCATGAGATTTGTAAATCAAAGTTGATTTTGTTTCTTCTTTTCCTCTCTTTCTCATCCCAACCAATAGAGCACACGTTGGAAAAAAAAAAAAAAAAAAAA
>NW_024512705.1:0-446 GCF_017590135.1 Pyrgilauda ruficollis | reverse complement strand
GGGGGGGAAAAAATCATCTCTCCATCTTCTAAAAATAGCTTCCTTTTGGCTATGCTGCTCCTTTATGTCTTTCCTTGAGAAAGCAGGGATGAACAGAATACTGATTGGGATTCAGTGGCAGAGGCAGCCTCAGGAGCTGCATTAGAGGCACATTTCTCCCCCAGCCTGCTGGTTTTCGGAAGGAGAGGGTATTTTCCATCTCCTTTTTCCCAAGGCTGGCTCTGTGGCTGCCCATTCCCTGTTCCTCTCCATTTCAAGGCTGTCTCTGCCCAAGAGGTGCCATGGGGTGGCGAGATTCTGAGCTCCCACACCAAATCCAGAACAGCCCCAAAACTCCCTCTGTGCCTGTGTGGAACCCTCAGAAGGGCCTACAGACACACGTGGAAGTGCAGGTTTATCCACCCAGCTTTCCACAGCTCTTCCCTGGTCAGCTCTTACCATCAATT
>NW_024512704.1:0-446 GCF_017590135.1 Pyrgilauda ruficollis | reverse complement strand
CTTTTTCATACAGTCTAGACAGAGCACTACTACAATCAGTTAGCAGAATATCTACATCTAGGGTTTGGATGAGTCAGTGCCATCACACATCTATTAATTTAAAGAAGTAGCTACTCTCCCTCACATCTACAACACATAACTATCAGATGTTTACACAAAGTCTAACTGAACATAGCAAGAAGTGTTTCTGGTTGCCATTTCAAAGTGCCAATTTGTACCCCAGAAGCAATGTTTGTCACATCCCTGTTGCGAAATGCAATCTGAATCTGGAAAAAAGTCTGTACTGGGCTTGTCTAGACATTACATCAGTGCAATACTGCATATAGTCTTGTTCCATTAAAAACAGTTGATCAATTCTCCAATTTTTACCCACCCCACAAGTTAATAATGCTGTCAAAATACATGTGAAAAATAGGCACCACCTACCTGGCAAGTCTGATGAAATA
>NW_024512703.1:0-446 GCF_017590135.1 Pyrgilauda ruficollis | reverse complement strand
GTGCAGGGCTGGGAGCTGGACTCGATGAACCTTCTGGGTCCCTTCCAAATCAGCCTATTCTGTGATTCTGTGAATCAGGTTTTTTACAGGTTTTTGAATGTCATGTACAAAAGCTGTGCAAAATATTTGTGACACTCAGGAGTACACAGGCCCTTTCCTGGGCTTCTGCAGCTCAGAAGTGAGAAAATGAACTTCTAGCAAGAACAAGAGCTGGTCTAGAGCAAAGCCAAAGCAATACATGATATTTTGTCTGCAGCTAGATTAGGGAGACTATGGCCCCAGCCTGCTTATCATGGGCCTGTGTGGGAAGAGCAGGAAAGGGGCTCTGCTGGCAAGTAAAAAGCCATGATGACTTTCCCTCTGACAACACTGCATGTCCTAAAGTATCCTAACAGATAAAATTGAAAAACATTAAACATCTAAACACTTTTAAAGTGTCATTTTTT
>NW_024512702.1:0-446 GCF_017590135.1 Pyrgilauda ruficollis | reverse complement strand
TGGGTTTTGGTGCCGGCGGGGTTTTTTTGGGGCAGGTTTCTGTCCCATCCTCTCCTCGGTCCCCCTTGGAGGTTCCTGAGCTGCAGCACCAGCACTGGGAAGCTGGCAGTGAAATCCGGGCCCAAGAGGAGGAAGTGAGATCCTCACAGATTCCCTTTTTCCATTCTGTGCCAGAGGCTTTTGCCATAAAAGTGCAAATTTGGTGCTGACACGGCTGCTGGGCTCTGCTGGCTGCCTGCTCCGTGGGATGAGGTGCAGGGAATGCTGTGCACTGTGGGCAGCCTGGGAATGCTGTCACACCCAGAGCAGGTCCCAGTGCCTGACGTGTCCCTGTCCCTGCTCAGCCACAGTGAGCCCAGTCCTGCTCTGGGATCGGTGACATCCACCCCCCTTCCTGCTTGTGGGTGCTGAAGTGGAGAAAAGCTTGGGATAGCTGGGAGGAATTC
>NW_024512701.1:0-446 GCF_017590135.1 Pyrgilauda ruficollis | reverse complement strand
GGCTCAGGACCTTGGTGAGCCTCTCAGCTCTGCTGGTGTGGGAAGGGTGATGGCAGCTGGGTGTGGCATTCAGAGGCCATCCCTCTGCACACCTGGCTCTTCTCATCTCCAGCTTCAGACAGCAGAGGTGGAGGATGCACACAAAGCACAATGGGCTGACGTGACAGCTTTCCCATAGCAGGTGTCACACAAGCTCAGAAAGGGTAGGAGTTGAAATACTCACTTGCTGTATGTTTTCAGAGGGGAGGAGGTGACAGCTCCCTTTGTACACTGCACAAGTGCAGATTGGGCAGGGCACCTGCTGCTCTCTGTGAAGGGGATCTTCATTTCTGTAAAGGAGATTCCTCCCTCACTGTTTGCTCATTGTAGAAAATGCTGAATTGAAGATGCTTTTAGAAGCATGTTGTCTTCACAAAGTCCTATAATTTTGACATATCTCTTCCTCT
>NW_024512700.1:2029-5959 GCF_017590135.1 Pyrgilauda ruficollis | reverse complement strand
ACTTTAATTGTCTAAAATCAAATACTTAAAAATAATTTCTTTATTAATAATTGCTATTTTCTCTTTAAAAATTAATAATAACTAAATATTCATTAATGGTTATTAATTTCTGACAATAAAATTAATTTTCTAGCAATCAATTAATAATAATAAAATATTCATTTCTAACAATTATTTTGATTTTCTAATAATAAATTTATGATAATAAAATATTTATTAATAATCATAAATTTCTATCAAATTCTATTAATGGATTAATAAAAAAATAATTAATAATTATTATTTTCTAATAAATAACTTCTTTTCCTCCTATTAAATATATAATAATGAAATATTAATTAATTAATTATTCATTTCTTATAATGAATTCATTTTTAAATAATAAATTAATTACAATAAATTATTCAATAATAATTATTCATTTCTAACAATAAATTAGATTCTCTAATAATTAAAGTTACTTAAATACTCATTAATAATGTTTAACTTTTAATATTTTTCTAGCAATAAATTAATTTTAAAAATAATCATTAATAATTATTAACTTCGAAAATAATTTCCTTTACTAATAACAAACTAATAACCACGAATTATTCATTAATAATTAATAATTATTACTTTTTAATAAATTAATTAATCATTATCCCAGAATTCCTCAATTTCCTTTTCTGCCTCCTCAGAGAAAATGGAGATGGAGACGAGACTCGGTGAGGTTTTAATTAATGATTAATTAGACAGAGACTAATTAATGATTATGCATAGGCTAATTAATGATTGCTTAGACATAGACTAAATAACAGTTGATTAGAAAGAGGCTAATTAATGATTGTTTGGGCACAGACTGATTAATGATTGATTAGGCACTGAGTAATTAACCATTTTTTGGACCGAGGCTAATTAATGATTTATTAGCCGTTGATTAATTAATGATTGGCTAGACATAGGCTAATTATTTATGAGACATTGACTAATTAGTGATTTATTAGACATCAATTATTTAATGATTGGTTAGGCATAGACTATTTATTAGTCACAGACTAATTAATGTTTGATTTGACATAGACTAATTAATTATTTATTACACATCTGCTAATTAATTATTGATTAGACATTAACTAATTATTGATTAGACATAGACTAATTAATTATTTATTACACATCTGCTAATTAATTATTGATTAGACATTAACTAATTATTGATTATACATAGACTAATTAATTATTTATTAGACATCTGCTAATTAATTATTGATTAGACATTAACCAATTATTGATTATACAGACTAATTAATTATTTATTAGACATCTGCTAATTAATTATTGATTAGACATTAACTAATTATTGATTAGACATAGACTAATTAGCAATTGATTAAACATAGACTAATTAGTTATAGACATAGAGTAATTAGACACAGAGTCATTAATGATTGATTAGGCATAGACTAATTAGCAGGGACACAAATTATTAGGCTGGAATTCTTAATTAGCCTCATTCCAATTATTGATGATTTTAACTGCGGGAATTCGGGGAGGTTCGGGAATTTCTGGGAATTTCAGATTTGGGGGAATTTGGGGATTTGGGGAATTTGGGAAATTTGGGAGAATTTGGGGATTTGGGAAATTTGGGGAATTTGGGGATTTGGGAAATTTGGGGAATTTGGGGATTTGGGAAATTTGGGGAATTTGGGGATTTGGGAAATTTGGGGAATTTGGGGATTTGGGAAATTTGGGGAATTTGGGGATTTGGGAAATTTGGGGAATTTGGGGATTTGGGAAATTTGGGGAATTTGGGGATTTGGGAAATTTGGGGAATTTGGGGATTTGGGAAATTTGGGGAATTTGGGGATTTGGGAAATTTGGGGAATTTGGGGATTTGGGAAATTTGGGGAATTTGGGGATTTGGGAAATTTGGGGAATTTGGGGATTTGGGAAATTTGGGGAATTTGGGGATTTGGGAAATTTGGGGAATTTGGGGATTTGGGAAATTTGGGGAATTTGGGGATTTGGGAAATTTGGGGAATTTGGGGATTTGGGAAATTTGGGGAATTTGGGGATTTGGGAAATTTGGGGAATTTGGGGATTTGGGAAATTTGGGGAATTTGGGGATTTGGGAAATTTGGGGAATTTGGGGATTTGGGAAATTTGGGGAATTTGGGGATTTGGGAAATTTGGGGAATTTGGGGATTTGGGAAATTTGGGGAATTTGGGGATTTGGGAAATTTGGGGAATTTGGGGATTTGGGAAATTTGGGGAATTTGGGGATTTGGGAAATTTGGGGAATTTGGGGATTTGGGAAATTTGGGGAATTTGGGGATTTGGGAAATTTGGGGAATTTGGGGATTTGGGAAATTTGGGGAATTTGGGGATTTGGGAAATTTGGGGAATTTGGGGATTTGGGAAATTTGGGGAATTTGGGGATTTGGGAAATTTGGGGAATTTGGGGATTTGGGAAATTTGGGGAATTTGGGGATTTGGGAAATTTGGGGAATTTGGGGATTTGGGAAATTTGGGGAATTTGGGGATTTGGGAAATTTGGGGAATTTGGGGATTTGGGAAATTTGGGGAATTTGGGGATTTGGGAAATTTGGGGAATTTGGGCACACAGGTCACACAGCAATCACACAGGTGTCACACAGGTGTCACAGGTGTCACACAGGTGTCACACAGGTGTCACACAGGTGTCACACAGATGACACAGGTGTCACACACGTGTCACACATGTCACACACGTGTCACACACGTGTCACACATGTGTCCCCCTGACCGCTCCCGCGCTTTCTCGTTCCAGGGCAGATCCAGGCCCAGCTCGGTGAGTGGGCCCCGCCCCCCGGCGGGATGCAAATGAGCTCCGTTAATGAGCGTTAATCACCGGTCATTAGCGCTCATTTCCGGTAATTGGCGCCGCTTTCCGCAGATTTCCGACGGGCTCAGAGCCACGCAGGTGAGTCCGGCCCGACCCCCCTGGGCCCGTTCCCATTCCCGTTCCCGTTCCCGTTCCCCTTCCCGTTCCCGTTCCCGTTCCCGTTCCCGTTCCCGTTCCCGTTCCCATTCCCGTTCCCCTTCCCGTCCCATCCCCGTTAACCCTTTCCCGTTCCCATTCCCCTTCCCGTTCCCATTCCCATTCCCATTCCCATTCCCATTCCCGTTCCCGTTCCCGTTCCCGTCCCCGTTCCCCTTCCCGTCCCCGTTCCCGTTCCCGTTCCCGTTCCCGTTCCCCTTCCCGTTCCCGTTCCCATTCCCGTTCTTCTTCCTTTCCCTTTCCCTTTCCTGTTTCCTGTTTCCTGTTTCCCTTTTCCTTTCCTTCCCTTTTCATTTCCTTTTCCTCTTTTCTTTTCCCTTTCCCCTCCCCTTCCCCTTTTCCTTTTCCCGTTTCCTTTTCCCTTTTCCCCTTTCCCTTTTCCTCTTTTATCTTTTCTTTTCCTTTTGCTTTTTCTCTTCCTTTTCCTTTTTCCCTTTTCCCCCTCCCCCTTTCCCGTCCCCTCCCAAACAATATCAAACAATATAAAATGATATCAAACTATATCCCACGATATCCCACGATATCCCACGATATCCCATGATATCCCACAATATCAACAGCTATCAAACAATATAAAACGCTATCAAACCCTATCAAACGCTATCAAACGCTATCAAACGCTATCAAACGCTATCAAACGCTATCAAACGCTATCAAATGCTATCAAATGCTATCAAACCCTATCAAACGCTATCAAACCCTATCAAACCCTATCAAACGCTATCAAACCCTATCAAACGCTATCACACGCTATCAAACCCTATCAAATGCTATCAAACCCTATCACACGCTATCAAACCCTATCAAACGCTATCAAACGCTATCAAACCCCATCAAATGCTATCAAACGCTATCAAACGCTATCAAACCCTATCAAACCCTATCAAACGCTATCACACGCTATCAAA
>NW_024512700.1:0-882 GCF_017590135.1 Pyrgilauda ruficollis | reverse complement strand
TTCCCGTTCCCATTCCCGTTCCCGTTCCCCTTCCCCTTCCCCTTCCCCTTCCCCTTCCCGTTCCTGCTCCCGTTCCCATTCCCATTCCCGTTCCCGTTCCCATTCCCGTTCCCGTTCCCATTCCCCTTCCCCTTCCCCTTCCCCTTCCCGTTCCTGCTCCCGTTCCCGTTCCCGTTCCCCTTCCCGTTCCTGCTCCCGTTCCCATTCCCATTCCCGTTCCCGTTCCCGTTCCCGTTCCCGTTCCTGCTCCCGTTCCCGTTACCATTCCCGTCCCCGTTCCCGTTACCATTCCCGTTCCCGTTCCCCTTCCCGTTCCCGTTCCCCTTCCCGTCCCCGTTCCCCTTCCCGTTCCCGTTCCCCTTCCCGTCCCCGTTCCCGTTCCCATTCCCGTTCCCATTCCCGTTCCCATTCCCGTTCCCCTTCCCCGTTCCCGTTCTCGTTCCCCTTCCCCATTCCCCTTCCCGTCCCCGTCCCGTTCCCGTTCCCGTCCCCGTTCCGTTCCCGTTCCCGTTCCCCTTCCCATTCCCGTTCCCGTTCCCGTTCCCCTTCCCATTCCTGCTCCCGTTCCCGTCCCCGTTCCCGTTCCCCTTCCCGTTCCCGTTCCCGTTCCCGTTCCCGTTCCCGTTCCCGTTCCCGTTCCTGCTCCCGTTCCCGTTACCATTCCCGTCCCCGTTCCCGTTACCATTCCCGTTCCCGTTCCCCTTCCCGTTCCCGTTCCCCTTCCCGTCCCCGTTCCCGTTCCCATTCCCGTTCCCATTCCCGTTCCCATTCCCGTTCCCCTTCCCCGTTCCCGTTCTCGTTCCCCTTCCCCATTCCCCTTCCCGTCCCCGTCCCGTTCCCGTTCCCGTCCCCGTTCCGTTCCCGTTCCCGTTCCCCTTCCCA
>NW_024512699.1:0-446 GCF_017590135.1 Pyrgilauda ruficollis | reverse complement strand
GTCCCGCTCGGCTGCCGCCCGCCTCCCGCCGCCGGCGCATCCAGCGCCGCCCCGTGCGCGCCGCGGGCGTGGGGCCGGAGCTGCGGAGCGGCCGCTCTCCTGCGCTCGCCCCGCCAGCCCGGGTCTTAAACGGAGGAAGCGGGGGGTGGCGGCTCCCCCGCCGCCTCCCCCCGCGCTGGGGAAGGGGGGATGCTCCGAGCGCGGCCCGCCGCCCCCCATGGGGGATTACGCGGAGCAGATCCCACCCCCGCTGCCCGGCCCCCCGCGGGGACCGCTCCCCCCGGCTCCATCCCCGCCCGCCCGCCAGCGGACCCCGCGCCCCTCGGGCTCCCGGCCGTGCTGCACAGGCGGGGCGCTGCGAGAGCCACTCCGGAGCGCAGGCTGCTGGCGGGGCGGCCCCGCTCCGGTCCCCGCTCCGGTGCGGTAGCGGCGCTGCCCGCGGCGGG
>NW_024512698.1:0-446 GCF_017590135.1 Pyrgilauda ruficollis | reverse complement strand
CCCTGTCCTCCTGTCCCTATCCCCATCCCCCTGTCCTCATCCCACTGTCCCTGTCCCCATCCCTGTCCCCATCCCCATCCCTGTCCCTGTCCCCACACTCACCCGCAGTTCCTCCAGCCGTGGCCGCTCCTCCTCCTCCTCCTCCGTTGCCCCCCTGTCCCGGGGGGCTCCCGGGCGCCGCAGCCGCCCCCGTCCCCGTCCCTGTCCCACCCCCTCCAGCGGGCGGGGCGGGCGCGGGGGGGGCGGGGGCTCCGTTCTGGGGCGCTGCCCCCCCCTCGCCGGCCTTGCCCCCCTCGGGGAGGGCGATGGAGATGAGGGACAGGAGGCGCAGCAGCTTCTCGGTGAGGAGGGGGCTGCGGCGGATGACGCCGTGGGACAGCATGTTCATCAGCTGCCCCAGCGGCGACGCCTCCAGGCCCCCCCCGGCCGCCTCGGGCTCGGGGCCC
>NW_024512697.1:0-446 GCF_017590135.1 Pyrgilauda ruficollis | reverse complement strand
ACAGAGAGACAGGAACCTGCGGGGACATGGGGGGACACGTGTGGGGACAGGGGGACACAGGGACAGGGACAGGAACCTGAGGGGACAGGGACAGTGGGGACACACGTGGGGACAGGGACATACAGGGACACACAGGGACAGTGACACGTGGGGACAGGGACAGTGAGGTACAGGGACAGTGAGGGACACACAGGGACAGGGACACAGAGACAGGAACGTGAGGGGACATGGGGACAGTGTGGACAGGGACACCGTGAGAGACAGGGGGACACAGGGACACAGGGACAGGAACCTGAGGGGACAGGGGTACACACATGGGGACACACGTGGGGACAGGGACACCATGAGGGACAGGGACAGGGACAGGGACCTGAGGGGACACGTGGGGACACGTGTGGGGACAGGGACAGTGGGGACACAGAGACAGGAACCTGAGGGGACACGGG
>NW_024512696.1:0-446 GCF_017590135.1 Pyrgilauda ruficollis | reverse complement strand
CAATGGGGCAACATGGTGGCCAATCCTCAGGGGGAAACTGGGTTAAACTGGCTTAAACTGGGATGAACTGGGGAGAAACTGGGTGAAACTGGGACATACTGTGAGAAACTGGGTTAAACTGGGAGGAACTGGGATAAACTGGGGGAAACTGGGAGAAATTTGTTGAACTGGGAGGGAATGGATGCAATGAGGGCAATGGCGCAAAATGGCGGCCGGTTCTGAGGGAGAAGCTGAGAGAAACTGGGTTAAACTGGTATAAACTGGGAAGGACTGGGACAAACTGTGAGAAACTGGGATAAACTGGTCAAACTGGGAGAAACTGGGGCAAACAGAGGGAATGGAGGCAATGAGGGCAATGGGGAAAAATGGCAGCCACCCTGAAGGGAGGAATTGGGAAAAAACGGGAGAAACTGGGAGGGACTGGGGAGAAACTGGGTGAAACTGGG
>NW_024512695.1:0-446 GCF_017590135.1 Pyrgilauda ruficollis | reverse complement strand
AAAAAACACCATTATGAGAAGGTTACCTGAGATTTAACCAAGTAACCAGCCTGACTGCCCAGGTGGAGCCATGGGATAAGGTGATCCTTTTAAGTCTCCCAAGAATCTCTTAAGGCTATTGGAAATAGATTTCAATACCTGTTAGGTATTTTATGGCTAACAAAACACTGCTTGATGTAGTTGTTGGAGTTTTTACATCTTACATGAATAGTTAGCAAGCTGCTTTTTACTAAATACTATATACAACAGTACAGATACACATTTGGTTTATCCTACCTGGTTTACTTTCAATTTAATCTCACATAATCATAGTACTAGCGAATAAGAAGGTATTTTCACTTCCAGCCTTAAATATTTTTTGTAATCAGGAATAATTTGCACCTTTTACATACCTTTCTTGCATGAATGAGTCATGTAACCATTGTTACTTGATATGGCCCTAATCC
>NW_024512694.1:0-447 GCF_017590135.1 Pyrgilauda ruficollis | reverse complement strand
TAGTTAATTAGTGTTAATTAGGGGTCAATTAGGGGTTTATTTGGGTTAATTAGGGGTTTATTAGGGGTTAATTGGGGTCAGGACTGGAGCATTTCTTCAGGGCCGCCCTCTGCCACTTCTGCGTCGACATGCTCAACGCCAAGGTGATTAATTAGTTAATTAGCGTTAATTAGGGGTCAGTTTGGGGTTAATTAGGGGTTAATAGGGGTTAATTGGGGTCAGGACTGGAGCATTTCTTCAGGGCGTGGACATGCTCAACACCAAGGTGATTAATCAGTGATTATCAGGGATTAATTAGGGCTTAATTAGGAGGTTAATGAGCGTTTAGTAAGGGCTTAATTTGGGGTTCATTAGGGTTTAATGAGGGGCTAATTAGTGTTCATCAGGGTTCATTCGTGTTTGTTGGTGTTAACGAGTGGGTAATTAGTGTTAATTAGTGTTAATGAG
>NW_024512693.1:0-447 GCF_017590135.1 Pyrgilauda ruficollis | reverse complement strand
GTGAGGGACCTTCAGCACAGGGGATGGAAGGGCAGCTTCAGCCTCACACCCGCTCTCCTCACCTTTGTTTTGTTTTTTAGGCTGAGACAGAAATGAGCAGGGTGGGCAGAGCATTCAGGTGTGAGGGGAGACCTTGGGGTGCTGAGTGGGGCAGCCCCGTGAGCTGCTGTGCTGGCAGCTGCAGCTCCCAGCCCTGTGTCCTTGCAGCCATCAGTGCCAGTCCCCTGTCACCTCCCTGCTTTGGGTGTGAGACACAAGGGACTGCCTGGAGCCCAATCCCAAACATGTTTTTGTGTTGGGACAATCCACAGGGTCCTGGGTGCAGAATTCTGTGAGTTTGTGAGTTTTGATCACTGCAGGGCGAGCAGGTGATGCTGAATCCAGTGGTGGTCGTGCTGCTTCCCTGCCTGCCCCTCTCCTTGGGGAATGGCTGCTTCCCTTTCTCCC
>NW_024512692.1:0-447 GCF_017590135.1 Pyrgilauda ruficollis | reverse complement strand
TTTAGTTCTGAGATATGAGAGGTCCAGGTTTTGTTGGAAAGAGAGGACAGCACTCAGCAGAACAGTCAGCTAAAGCACTGATGCATCTGTAGCTGTCTAAGCATTAGAACAACAGCTGGGGCTGTTTCTGCAGCAACCACCAATACACTGAAATTAGTTCCAAGCAAATCCTCCTCTACAGCAAGGCAAACACTGAGATGCAGCCATTCTCAAATAATACAAAATTTCAATTTAGGAGCATCCTCCATCTGAAGAGAGCTCTCTCAGCCACTGTACTACTAATTATTGTGGGGTAGTGCTCTCCTTCAGCCCTTTGAACTCTGCTTGTGTGTAGGACAGAGAAAGATGTTTAATAATGCAACCATACTCATGATTATGGAGAAGAGTAATAGATTCACCAGCAATTTGACTAATCAAGCTGACAAAGTGATTGGGTTCAAAAAGGGA
>NW_024512691.1:0-447 GCF_017590135.1 Pyrgilauda ruficollis | reverse complement strand
CCATTTTTCCTTTCTTTTCCCCCATTCATCTCCATTTTTTCACATTTTTCCCCCATTTTCCTCCCATTTTCCCACATTTCCGCCCATTTTTTCCCGTTTTCCCCATTTTTCCCCCCGTTTCTCTCACTGCTGACGACGCTCTGGGCCCGGAACCTCCCCCCGAGCTGCTCCCACTCCTACCCCATTCCCCCCCATTTTTGCCCATTTTTTCCCCATTTTTCATAATTTTTTTCCCATTTCCCCCATTTTTCCCCATTTTTCCCGTTTTCCCCGTTTTTCGCCCCGTTTCTCTCACTGTTGACGACGCTCTGGGCCCGGAACCGCCCCCCGAGCTGGTCCCACTCCAGCAGGGCGCAGGCTCCGGCCGCCGGCTGCGCCAGGGCCACCCCCGGCTGCCCCCCGAGCGCGAAGGGCTCGGCGCCGAGCGACGAGAACGGCAGCGACTGG
>NW_024512690.1:0-447 GCF_017590135.1 Pyrgilauda ruficollis | reverse complement strand
GGGGTCTCTCTCAGGGATGTTTTTGGGTTCTCAGGGATTTTTTTGGGGTCCCTCTCAGGGATTTTTTTGGGGTCTCTCTCAGGGATTTTGGGCTCCCCCCCGTGACACTTTTGGGGTGCCCCCCGTGCCATTTTTGGGGCGCCTCACCCGAGTAGCGGCCGGCCAGCGAGAGCACGGCGCCCTCCTCGCCGGGGCGCCGGTGGTAGACGAGCTCGGCGCCCAGCGCCAGCTGCGGCGTCACGCTCTGCAGGTAGTGCGCCACCAGGATCCCTGGAACGTTCCGGAAAGCGCCACAACCGCCGGCCGTTTGGGGAGAAAAGCGCCAGTTTTGGGGGTCGGCGTCAGAGGGAGGATGGGGAAGATTTTTGGGATTTTGGGGCTGTTTTTGGGGGGTTTGGGGGCTATTTTTCGGGATTTTTGGGGGGGGTTTGGGGCTATTTTTGGGGA
>NW_024512689.1:0-5656 GCF_017590135.1 Pyrgilauda ruficollis | reverse complement strand
TTTTCTCCATTTTTCCTGATTTTTTTCTTTAATTTTTCCTCATTTTTCCCAGATTTTTTCTCTATTTTTTCCTCATTTTTTACAATTTTTTTCCTCGTTTTTTTCCCATTTTTCCTTATTTTTTCTTTAATTTTCCCCCATTTTTTTCCATTTTTCCCTTTATTTTTTTCTATTTTTTTCTCCATTTTTCCTTAGTTTTTTCCTGTATTTTTCCTTAGTTTTTCCCTGTATTTTTCTCCATTTTTTTCTCCTTTTTTTGCTTTTTTCCTCATTTTTTTCTCCATTTTCTCCTGATTTTTTTCTCCATTTTTCCTTATTTTTTCCTTAATTTTTCCTCATTTTTCCCTATTTTTTCTCCATTTTTTTTTAGTTTTTTCCTTAATTTTTCCTCATTTTTCTCCACTTTTCCCTATTTTTTCTCCATTTTTCCTTAGTTTTTTCCTTAATTTTTCCTCATTTTTCCCTGTATTTTTCTCCATTTTTCCCATTTTTTTCTCCTTTTTTTGCTCTTTTTTTCCTCATTTTTTCTCCATTTTCTCCTGACTTTTTTCTCCATTTTTCCTTATTTTTCTCCTTTTTTTCCTCATTTTTCTCCCTTTTCTCCTGATTTTTTTCTCCATTTTTCCTTAATTTTTCCTCATTTTTCCCTGTATTTTTCTCCATTTTCCCCTATTTTTTTCTCCATTTTTTCTGTATTTTCCTCCAAATTTTTCTCCATTTTTTTCCTGCTTTTTTCCCATTTTTTCTCCATTTTTCCTTAATTTTCCCCCATTTTTTTTCCATTTTCCCTTCTATTTTCCTCCATTTTTCCCTCATTTTTCCTTTGTTTTTCTCTATTTTTTCTCCATTTTTCTCCTTAATTTTTCCTCATTTTTTCCATTTTTCTCCTAATTTTTTCTCCATTTTCCTTGTTTTTTTCCTTAATTTTTCCTCATTTTCCCCTGTATTTTTCTCCAATTCTTCAGACTTTTTTCTCCATTTTTCCTCATTTTTTCCCTAATTTTTCCCCTTTTTTTTCCTCATTTTTTCTCCATTTTTCCTCATTTTTCCCTTTATTTTGTCCCTATTTTTTCCCATTTTTTCCTTATTTTTTCTCCCACTTCTTCCTCATTTTTTCTCCATTTTTCCCCTCATTTCTCTCCATTTTCTCCTCACTTTTTCCTCATTTTTCACTCCATTTCCCCCTGACTTTTCCTTATTTTTTCCATATTTTTCCTGATTTTTTCCTCTATTTCCCTCTAAATTTTTCTTAATTTCTTCCTGATTTTTCCACAGTTTTTTCCTTATTTTTCTCCATTTTCCTTGATTTTTTCCCTGAATTTTTCCACCATTTTTCCCTCCTTCTTTCCCTTCTTTTTCTCCATTTTTCCCTGATTTTTCCACCATTTTTCCTTTATTTTTCTTCTGAATTTTCCCCTCATTTTTCTCCATTTTTCCCTGATTTTCCCACCATTTTTCCTTTATTTTTCTCCACTTTTCTCTTCTTTTTCTCCATTTTTCCTCATTTTTTCTCCATTTTTTCCTCATTTTCCCCTGAATTTTCCCCTTATTTTTTTCTGTTTTTCCCTGATTTTTCCACCATTTTTTCCTCAATTTTTCCTTATTTTTCTCAATTTTTCCCTGATTTTCCCACCATTTTTCCTTTATTTTTCTCCATTGTTCCCTGACTGTTTTCCCTTATTTTTCTCCATTTTTCCCTTATTTTTCTCTGTGTTTCCCTGATTTTTCCACCATTTTTTCCCTAATTTTTTCCCTTATTTTTCTCCATTTTCCCCTAATTTTTTCCTTATTTTTCTCCATTTTTCCCTAATTTTTTCCTCATTTTTTCTCCATTTTTCCCAATTTTTCCACCATTTTTCCTTTCTTTTCCTCCATTTTTCACTCCTTTTTCCACCATTTTTTCCTGAATTTTCCCCTGATTTTTCCCCTTCTTTTTCTCCGTTTTTTTCCCTAATTTTTTCCCTTATTTTTCTCCATTTTTCCCTAATTTTTTCCTTATTTTTCTCCATTTTCCCCTGATTTTTCCCCATTTTCCCCTTCTTTTTCTCCATTTTTTTCTCATTTTTTCTCCATTTTTCCCTGATTTTTTCCACCATTTTCCCCTCATTTTTTCCCTTCTTTTTCTCCATTTTTTCCTCATTTTTTCTCCATTTTCCCCTGATTTTTCCACCATTTTTCCTTTATTTTTCTCCATTTTCCCCCTCCTTTTTTCCCTTCTTTTTCTCCATTTTTTCCTGAATTTTCCCCTGATTTTTCCACCATTTTTCCTTCATTTTTCTCCATTTTCCTTGATTTTTTCCCTGAATTTTTCCCTTCTTTTTCTCATTTTTTCCCTGATTTTTCCACCATTTTTCCTTTATTTTTCTCCATTTTTCCCTCCTTTTTTCCTTTCTTTTTCTCCATTTTCCCCTGATTTTTCCACCATTTTTCCTTTATTTTTCTCCATTTTCCCTGATTTTTTCCCTGATTTTTCCACCATTTTTCCTTTATTTTTCTCCATTTTTCCCTCCTTTTTTCCTTTCTTTTTCTCCATTTTCCCCTGATTTTTCCACCATTTTTGCTTTATTTTTCCCTGATTTTTTCCCTGATTTTTCCCTCCATTTTTCCTTTATTTTTCCCTGATTTTTCCACCATTTTTCCTTTATTTTTCTCCATTTTTCCCTCCTTTTTTCTTTTCTTTTTCCTCATTTTTCCCTGATTTTTCCACCATTTTTCCTTTAGTTTTCCCTGATTTTTTCCCTTATTTTTCCACCATTTTTCCTTTATTTTTCTCCCTTTTCCCCTGATTTTTCCCCTCATTTTTCCACCATTTTTTCCACTTTTCCACCACCAAAACTCCGTTTTTTCTCATTTTCCTCCTGGTTTTGGGTCCACTGCAGCTCCGACCTCTCCCCAATTTTGGGGCAATTTTCCACCTTTTTTTTTTGTTTTTTTTTTCCACCATTTTTTTCCACCAAGGTCACCGGCGCTTTCACCAAACCTCCAGAAATTGGGGTTTTTTCCCCCAAAACCACCAAAATTTCCATTTTCCGCACATGCAGCGTCCGCACCAAAATCCTTTTTTTTTTCTCCCCAATCCCACCCTCCAAAAAAATCACCATTTTCACCTCATTTTTCCACCATTTTTACCCAAAAATCACCTTTTTTTAAAGCGTTTTTACCACCTAAAAATTCCATTTCCGGGGGGATTTTTTTTCCCCCTCCCAGGAAAAATGGGGGAAAAAATTCTTTTATTTTTTTGGTTTTTTTTTTGGGTCGAAACCTGGAATTTTTGGGACTTACCACCGAATTTATTGAAGCCACCACGCTCACCACCGCTGAGGAGATAAATTAGAAGATAATCAGGAATTTTGGAAGCCCTGCCTCCAATCCGGGGATGCGGCAAACTCAACGGCTCGGGAGAAAAAACTGCGCTGGGCCTTGGGGATTTTGGGGTTTTTGGGGTTTTTGGGCGATTTTTGGGAATTTTTGGGGTTTTTTTGAGAATTTTTGGGCTTTTTTTTCAGAATTTTTGGGCTTTTTTTGGGGTTTTTTGGGCTTTTTTGGGGGTGTTTTGGGCGATTCTTGGGAATTTTTTGGGTTTTTTGGGAGGGTTTTCGGTTTTTTGGGGGTTTTTTGGGGCGTTTCTGTCATTTTTTTGTTGTTTTTTTTTTTTTAATTTTTGGGGAATTTTTGGGGCTTTTTTAGGGAATTTTTGAGATTTTTTGGGCAATTTTTGGGATTATTTTCAGGGTTTTTTTCAGCAATTTTCTGGAATTTTTTTTTAATTTCTGGGCAATTTTTTTGGCTTTTTTAGGGAATTTTTGGCCTTTTTTTGGAGGTTTTTTTGGCCAATTTTCGGGATTTTTGTGAGGAATTTTGGGGCTTTTTTTAAGAATTTTTGGGGTTTTTTTGGGTTTTTTTTAGTCAATTTTTGGGGTTTCTTCGGGCAATTTTTGGCCTTTTTTGGGGTTATTTTTGGCCAATTTTTGGGCTTTTTTTTCATCAATTTTTAGGCTTTTTAGAGGAATTTTTTGGGTTTTTTTGGAGGATTTTTTCAACAATTTTTTGCATTTTTTTTTTTTCATTTTTGGGCTTTTTTGGAGTTTTTTTTTTTTAATAATTTTTGGGATTTCTGGAGGATTTTCTGGGTTTTTTCAAGGTCTATTTTGATAATTTTTGGGGCTTTTTTTGGAGAATTTTTGGGCTTTTTTGGGGTTTTTTTTCCAGCAACTTTTGGAATTTTTTTGAGGAATTTCTGGGATTTTTGGGGGGAATTTTTTGGCTTTTTTTGGGCAAATTTGGGATTTTTTGGAGGATTTTTTCAGGAATTTTTGGGCTTTTCTCATCAATTTTTGGGCAAATTTTGAGGAATTTTTGGGCAAATTTTGAGGAATTTTTGAGCTTTTTTTTAGGAATATTTTGAGTTTTTTAAAGGAATTTTTGGGATTTTTTGAGGAATTTTTGGGAGGATTTTTGGGCTTTTTTTCAGAATTTTTTGGGATTTTTTGAGGAATTTTTGGGAGGATTTTTGGGCTTTTTTTCAGAATTTTTTGGGATTTTTTTCGTCGATTTTGAGACATTTTTGGACTTTTTTTCCAGAATTTTTTGGCATTTTTTCGCTGAATTTTTGGCCTTTTTTGGGATTGTTTCCCAGCAATTTTCAGGATTTTTTAAGGCAAATATTTAAAATTTTTTCCTCAATTTTGGAGCTTTTTTGGGGCAATTTTTGGGATTTTTTTTCAGAATTTTTGGGGTTTTTTTCAGCAATTTTTGGATTTTTTTTCAAAATTTTTGGGCTTCTTTGGGCAATTTTGGAGGGAATTTTTGGGCTTTTCTGGGCAAATTTTTTTGCATTTTTTCAAGAATTTTTAGGGTTTTTTTTTACAATTTTTGGAGAGAAATTTTGGGTTTTTGGGGTTTTTTTTTACAATTATTCCAATTTTCTGGGGGAATTTTTGGGCTTTTTTGGGGAATTTTTTTTGCTTATTTTGAAGAATTTTTGGGTTTTTTTTTTGCAATTTTTCCAGTTTTTGGACTGAATTTTTGGGTTTTTTTGGGGCTTTTTTGTGCAATTTCTCACAATTTTGGAGGGAATTTTTAGGCTTTTTTTGGCAAATTTTTTTGCGTTTTTTGAAGAATTTTTGGCCTTTTTTTTTTTGCAATTTTTCCAATTTTTGGGGAGAATTTTCTGGCTTTTTTAGGCTTTTACTTTTTGCACTTTTCCCAATTTTTGGGGTAATTTTTAGGCTTTTTGGGAAATTTTTTTGTTTTTTTTGAAGAATTTTTGGCTTTTTTTTGCAATTTTTCAGGGGAATTTTTAGGCTTTTTTGGGGTTTTTTTTCTTACAATTTTTCAAATTCTTGGACAGAATTTTTGGGCTTTTTTGGTGAATTTTTTATTGCATTTTGGAAGAATTTTTGGCCTTTTTTTTCCAATTTTTGTGAGGAATTTTTGGCCATTTTTGGGACAACACTCGCCCTTCTTTCCACCAACTTTCCCGACAAACTTTCTCCTTTTTTCGCCGAATTTTTTTACATTTTTTCAACATTTTTTTTGGCATTTTTTGGACTTTTTTCCTCGCCGCCGACGCTTTTTCCTCCTGGCCGCAGCAGGGTTGGGATCGAGCCCAAAATTGGGGATAAAAAATCCCCAAAAATCCGATTTTTTTCCCATT
>NW_024512688.1:0-447 GCF_017590135.1 Pyrgilauda ruficollis | reverse complement strand
TCCTGGATATTCAGAGGCTGTGCTGGTTTATTCATTGCAGTAACACCTGAGATCCAGCCAGCAGCTGCCAACTCACTGAGTTCTCATTTCATTACACAAGCAAAGGGCTACAGCAGAGTCTGTTTCAGAGACAAACTTGTGCAAATGAAAATGGGTTTAAAGTAACTGAAATGATTTTACAGAAAATGAAAATCCACCTCAAGATGTAAAGTTGATTATTTGACTCCTCACTGCAGCCACACCCTCACACTGAAATGAGTTGTGTCAGGACCCAAGAGCAACCAACCAGATACCCTTTGGAGCCAAAGAACTTACTGAAGTCACTGGGAAGACTGTGATTCAAGTTCCTGTAAAATTCTGTCCTGTGGGCTTTCTTCAGTCCAGTACACAGACCAAAATCTGAGAGTTTCACGTGGCCCTAGAAATAAACAAAACAAAACAAAAAAA
>NW_024512687.1:0-447 GCF_017590135.1 Pyrgilauda ruficollis | reverse complement strand
CCTTGGCCCTGCACAGCCTTGCTTTGAGGAGCCTTTGCCCCACAGCAGAAGCCCAAGGCAGCATCACACGTGGTGTGTCCCCTCCCTCTGTCCCCAGCTCTGCCCACAGCAGGGATTTCCTTCCACCTCCTCTTCCTGATGGTGTAACTCTGCACCTATGGCACAAGTGCAACATCTCCTCTTTAGAGAGATATTGAGGGTCCAGATATTGAAGCAGGAATACTGGAAATCAGAGGAGCCATTTAATCCCCATGAAATTTCAAGTGCAACACCAAAAAAACCCAAGCAAAGAGCAAAGCTGTGGGAAAGCTTCCAAAATTACCCTCCCAGCTCAAACCAAGGTGATTTACTTCATCCCAGCTTTGGCCACCACTATTTCCATGTTTAACATTCATGTCCATCCAAACTGCCCTTTCATCTGGAGGCTTTACCTATAAAAAGTAAAAT
>NW_024512686.1:0-447 GCF_017590135.1 Pyrgilauda ruficollis | reverse complement strand
AAAAAAAAAAAAGAGCTGTGATGACTTGTTTTGGTGCAGTGAAAAGCAGTGCCCCGTGGCTCTCTCTGACTGCCGTGACGCACACCCTGCCCCGATGGTGCCTGCCCTGCACACATGCAGCCATACACGTAGGGGCAGGCACCAGCCTTTCCCACAGCTCCTTCCTCCCTCATGCCAGCAGGCAGCTCTCAGCAGATTCCCAGATAGCCCCGTGGAAAACCAGCTCTCAACTCAGCGGCCATCAGCGATCCCAGCGCAGCTGTGGGCAACCTGCCTGCTCCGGGTGGCTCTGCGGTGTCCTGATCACGGTGTCACCTCCCTGCCACCCTGTCCTGGCAGGCACAATCTGTGCTGAGCCCCACTGGGCACAGTGGCCCTTCCCTGGTCACTGCTGGCCACAGATCTTGTGGGTCAGAGAGGAGGCATGGCCAGGAGAGAGGCCTGAGG
>NW_024512685.1:0-447 GCF_017590135.1 Pyrgilauda ruficollis | reverse complement strand
ACAATTACAAAAATGTTCTATTTCATGAGTTATATAGTAAAAGTACTGATCTTGGGTAAAAAAATTCCTCATACTAGCCAAAATCTGCTTACACTCTACACTGACAGCGACAGGGACCAGTTAGCCAGTAAAATGACCGGAGCCTAACACCTATACTGGCAAATTCTTTGCTATTAATTTTTAAATCCATACTTTAAATGATGAGAGAAAAGCCTTTCTGAGCCACTGTAGCAGGGTGATCTGCTTTGGAATATGGTCAACTCAAATAATGCCCTGTTTTGCAAGCTACCAGTGATGGGCTGAGAGGTGCTGTCATGTGCTGATTTTGGCATTGAATTATGCTAAAAACAGTCTGGCTCACCAACTCCAAATGAAGATCCTGATAGTGAGGCACAGATTTGACAGATAAGCTGCTAAGGAGACCTGGAGGCATATGACTGGCAGTCA
>NW_024512684.1:0-447 GCF_017590135.1 Pyrgilauda ruficollis | reverse complement strand
AAAAAAAAATAAAATGAAACACAAGTCTCTTGAACAGGGATATGTGTAAAACTGTCATTAGGAAAGGATGTTATGTGGTAAAAAGAGATGTAAAAATAGCAATGGTTTGCTCAGAGCTCTGGCTTGAGGTGTGTTAAGTGTGTCAAAAGCAGCACCTGAGGCAGGGTTGCTCCTGGAGCCCATTATTTTAGGAACAATGGATGCTGGGACAATGGATTTCTCGGATTTCAGCTGCTTCCCTTCCCTGTTCTTTCCTGCAGCCTCTGAGTTCAGTGGAAGCAAAGCCAGGCAGCTCCTCCAGTGCCTTGGAAGGTTTGTCCTTCATTCCCAGGGGGGTTTTCCGCCTCCATCCCTGGTGATTCCATGGGGGATGTGTCCTGCTGTGTTCTGGGAATGGGGAGCAGCCTCCTGGCAGAGCCCTCAGCTCCCTGCTAGCGGAATGTTGGG
>NW_024512683.1:0-447 GCF_017590135.1 Pyrgilauda ruficollis | reverse complement strand
GGGGACAACACAGGGACAGCACAGGGACAGAGTGGGGTCAGCATGGGGACAGCACGGGGACAGCGGGCCATGTAGGGCAGGGGGACAGCATGGGGACAGCAGGGTGGGAACAGGGGCACGGGGACATCGTGGAGTCAGCGGGCAGCATGGCACGGGGACAGTGCGGGGTGAGCGGGATGGGAATGGGACAGAGGGACACAATGGGATGGAGGTGGAGGGAAACACCCTGGGATGGGGGGGGACACACTGGAATAGAGGAAGGGAACATCCCAGAACTGGGGGGACATCCAAGGATTGGGGAACGCTGTGGGGTGGGAACACCCCTTGATGGGGGGCAAACAGCCTGGGACAGAGGTTCCAGCCCCCCACCATGGGGATTTAGTGTCACCTGTATGGTTCAGGGACCCCTCTATAGAACCCAGCCCACCATGCCAGGATTTAGGGTCA